>NW_028288978.1:600000-779167 GCF_059628265.1 Tinamus guttatus
AACAAAACCCCACACTTTAAAAAATGAGAACAGCACTCAAAATACAGTTCTATGTCTGATTAACTTGAAAAAAATCTCAGCCAAAAGCATTTTGAAAACAGAAAAAGAGTTCAACCCACTTTATTTGATTCAGAAAAATTCAGCATTACGCCTGTAGGATTGTCACTTCTACTGTTTTTCTTGTCCATAGGGCACAAATAGCTCCATTCAATTTGGGAACTCAAATCATAGTGCTGGTGTTTCTGACTCATTTAGGAATTTACTTTTAGCACCCACAGTATGAGAGCAGTGCTATGCTCCATCTCCAGTGCACACTGAGCAGCTAAACCTGACCTGTCCTGCTTGATGCTTGTTTAGCAGAGTCTCACTATGCACCCATTTTGCTTCCACATTTTCTATTCAACGAGGCAGGCCATCCTCAGTGGGAATTCTGTTACACCGGCAGGTTTCAGTATCACAACATTTTGGCACTAAAATGGCACTAATTGGTCTCATGGAGGTTTCAAAGTATAGCATCTCCTTTGCTGTTGACAGGAAGATCACAGGAGCAGGGAGACGCAAGACAAGCCTCTCTGAGCAGCAGGAAAGGGCTGGTTTATAATTCTTTACTCGTCCTTGCCGTGAGCCTTGCAGGAGGTATGAAAGGATAAGATTCCTGCTCCAGCAAGAAGGCAACAGAGGCAGAATGCAGTGAATCCTCTGATGACAGCTGTCCTTTGGAGGAAGCTGCTTGCTTGGCACTAGACCCAAATGCCGCGGGAAGGTGCAGGAAATGTAAGTCTACCTGCACAAGGATGTGGGACTCACCTTGCTCTGGCACCACCTCTCCAGTTCAGTTTCTAAAACCAGAGTTTCAAAGATTTTCTTTGGGAAAGCAGAGCAAGATCTGCAAACCAGCAGTTCATCTGGGGCACTGGAACATCCCAGCTTTTTACTATGACAGTGCTAAGGTAAGTTCAAGCCTGCTCACATTGGCATGGGGGAAAAATGGTAGAGATAGGTAAACAAAAACTGTGTATTACAGTGTTCAAATACCTATTAGTGTGAGGATATAAAGGGTTCGCATCTTTAGTCAGTAGTACTCCACTATCTCCATCAGCTGAAGATGTGGCCTGAATATTTTATGCTGACACTGAACTCTTCCCTGGAAATGGACAAAATGCACCACAACTAAGGGTGACCATGGAAGAAGTGAGAAAGATTAGTAGCACTGCCTTCATGCTCTTGAATTTATTTCCCAAGACAAAGCAACAAGCAGAGATTAAATCTGGCCATCCTCACTGGTGAAAACTCCCCATAATTGAAATGAATGAGCAAATAGCAAAATCACAACTAAAAATCATCAATAACAACAACAAAAATAAAAGTATTGTGAAATGAATAGCACCAAGGATGCTCAGGCACTTACACCTTTTCTATAAGTGAAAATAGCAGTACTTGGACTCAAACAAAATTATTATTCCAGTGTTCACTCAAAACAGTACTGTGGTATCCTGACCCCCAGAGCGATGTTTTTACAGAAAAGTTAATGAGAAAAACAGATCAGAATTCACTGTTTAGTAACAGACTGGTTATGATCACAACACCATTCCCCTGAAGTCAATTTGTTCCCTCTGAAGTCAACAAGAATTTTGCTGTTGTCTTCAATGGAGGAAAACCTGGATCTTAACAGGAGAGTGCACATTGCTATTGAGCTTGGATTTTCATGTAAACAAAACGTCCTCCCTGCAGAGAAATTATTGCACATTTTACCAACAGAGGTACAGTTAGAGAGTACCAGGAGTCTTCATAGTGCGTAAACCTCCACGTGATCCGAGTTCTCCGACACGAAGGGCGAGCTGAGCACCTTCAGAGCAGAGGATTTATTTCTCACAGGATTGCTGGATCGCTTCTGCCAGCAGCTCCTCAGCACGTGCCAGACCCGCTCCTCGGCTCAGCATCATCCCCTTGAACTCCCAGGCTCCAGAAAGCTGCATTTGCTTTCCTCGGGGCACAAGCTGGCCCTTAGTCAGCAGCAGGAAATCCAATACATGCTTCCAGACACAGCCTGAGCCTAAAGATAACACAGCAGGAGGGCTGGCCAGCACATACACACTTCTTGCTATGTGAATTAGAGGTCAGGGGTGAATTTTAACAGTCTGCAGATATTAAAGGTTAATGTACAATAATAAAGGCAGAAAAAATCCTAAAAAAAACCCAAACAACTGTTCACAGTAGCAGTTCTACCACATTGCTATAGTACCCTTGCATAGATTTCCAGTTCAGTGAGACAGGTGAATACCTGTCAAAATGATCACACCTTTGTTTCTTTAGTTCTGGCCTTTGAACAGCCTTTAGGTCAAAATGGCATTTTTGAGATTAGCACTCTGGCAATTACTTCTAAAAATGGTGGCAAGCTTTTCAAATAGAAGGTCTTCTGTTCTGTCCTGAAGCAGCACTTTATAGCAAATTTGGTTCTTCAGAAAAAGTAATTATATTAAAAATATATAAACCATAATGAGATTATTCTACTTTATCCTTGTCACAGGGAATTAAAAAATGTTGTATGCACAAGGTACACTTAACAATTATTGGACAAAATTCTGCACTGAATTTAATGGCAGCTTTGCTTAAGTAATGATTGAAAACCTGATTTTAACATCACAGTAATCACTAAGATTATATTTTTGCTTTTAGTTACTTTGATTTCATCTAACTGTGAAACATTCAACCAATAATAAATAAGCAAAATAAAGAGTAAATAATATGTCAGTAATATATAATCTCCTTTCCCTTCTAGGCCTATTCACATGACCAAAACCAGCCATGAACTACACCCAGTATTGACTGCGCTTCAAAGTTGGGTTTGTTTTTCGACAGTACTGGATCATTTCAGGATCAAGGTTTAACCAGCTGTTTTGCAAGGACTGTTTTACAGGTGGAGAAACAACTGCAGGAAGCATCTGTTGTTCGTCTCTTCTGGGTGTGACTGTTGTGGCTATGCTTCTCTCAGCCCCCTTGGCAAGAAGGGTCACTGTAACAGTGGGTACCGTCACACTCCGTTCGGGACCGCAGCCTGGACTCCTGAGCATGGCATCCATTTCATTTCTGACAAGTGGTTTTGCCTTCTCTTTTTTCTGACACAATAACAAAACACACACAGAAATAACAGCAATAATGAGCAGCACAGACACCAGGACCAGGGGGATAATGATGTACCAAGGGTTGCTGCTTTCACCAGGTTGCTTGCTGGGACTCCTACCACTGGCTTGGATTGTGCTCTCAGCCTCGGTGAATCCATTTTTTGCCATTGACAGATTAGGCAATGGATCTTCCTTGCGTAGATCTCCCCAGCGATCACGACCTTGCCATCTGGTTGGTACACCATGTGCTGCTACAGAAGGTTCAGCATTGTGGGAGGAAACTGGTGCCTCATCCTTTGAGGTAGTTGGAATCTTCAAAGTGATCGTGCTGGTTAGGAAAGGCACTTCACTTGTAAAACGCTGCACAAGCAGAGGATCAGGCGGCACTATGGAGTACTGGAAACAGCCGACAGCAGGCTGCACAGCATCTGCCCTGAGTATAAAAGTGAAGGAGTCATTTAAAAGATCAAGGCCTGTCATATTTGTATCTACGTCTAGGAGCACAACACCTCTATCGATGTCAGTCTGGGTGAACACCACAGTATCTTCCAACACTGCATCATTCATGAGCCTCCTCTTTATGATTCTTCCATGAAACGGAGGCACTATCACTTCAAACCTAGGATTACTGCTTGTCAAATTAGCCAGCTCAGAAGCATTCAGGTCACTGCTTCTGAATCTGTAAACTGCTTGATTTGAGATCTGCACGTCGGGAGCAACTTGTACTAAAGGCTTCATCGTGATGTTCAGCACTTGTCCTGCTAGACTACTTTCTTCAGTGAACAGCACAAACTCCAGTACTTCTTCAAATGCAGTGAGATTTGTCAAGTGGTAAGACAACCTTCCTGAGTACAAATCCGCCTGCTCAAATCTAGTAACTTCCTCATTTTCAATCATCAGGTGCCCAAATCTGAGTGGCTGAGTTACTTCATACATGATATTAGTGCTTCTTCCATTTGTGACAGCTGCTAGATGAACATTAGTAATAACGACAGATGTCTGGCCTTGTAGCAGTGCAACACTGGTGTGATTTACCAGGACAAGAGCAATTGGTATGACTTCAAGACTGAAAAGTTTGTATAAAGGACGATGTTTGCCATCAGTTACACTGAAATAAAACACGCCAGAGGATGAACTGCCATCCTGTACAAACCAAACTCTGCCACTGTCAATATCAGCTTGTGTGAAATCCTGTATGGAGACACTAAGATTGCTCTTCATTGCTAAATAACCATTATTAGGTTTACTAATAACTGTGTATTTTAGCTCAGCTGGGGTGTTATCTAGGTCTTCAACTTTCAGATTCTCTGGCCCCAGTACTGAAACATCTCCCTGCAGCACTTCCAAGTGAAGCATTTTAGTCCTCAGTTCTGGAGCTTGGTCATTCACTGGAACAACAGTGATATTAAACGTCTCTTCTAAAACTTCACCATGAGGCTTTGTAGCAGATTTGCTCTTTAGGTTTAACCACACAGCAAAAACGAAATTGTCAGTGAGTGATTCAGAATTATCATGTACATACACAATTCCAAATTTGTTCAATATGTACTGGGAGAAGTTAGGTTTCTCTTTGGTGATGTTTCTTTCTCCAACAACAATCGTGCCATGTTGGGGTAAAGATACAACCTGATACCATATTTCATACATGGAACGCTGTACTTCAGGCAGCTTAATCAGTAGATTTGAAGCATCTAATTTTGTTCTGTTGATTAAGACTCTACCTCCTTCCAGTACTACGGCACCTATCAGAAAGGAAATCAGAATTTTAAAATACAAATGTTTTATAGTTGCAATATTTCAGAAATTAGATAGGCATTTCAAATACAGATGATGCTCGCTGTGAAATTAAACGTTTCTCTTTCACAGTATCTTTGATTTCCATGTGTCATGGTAAGAAACGTATTACTACTATTTTTAAACACAAATTTAAATACAAGAGGCTAGATTTTCTATTGATGCACGGAACAGAATTAGAGAAATATCAGTATCTCACAGCTCCAGATGGTGCTTTAATTATCCCTGCTATTATGGCAAAATGGAGGATACCTACTACAACAATAGCAAGGATCAGAAGTATGCAGTTAATGTTTTTAAAGATGTAGTGGGTGCAGTCTTTCAAGGCACTACCTACACTGTACTCTGTGCTAAATGTATTCTGGTCATTTGTTACTGCAAAACATTATCCTTTTTTTTGTTTTGTTTTGTTTATGTTTTTGCTTAAATACTTGTTCACTGGAAACCAGAGAGAACCAAAACAATTAGGAGGCTCGAAGAGCCCAGCATCTTCACCTGTGTTTGCTAGAAGACGACTGTTCCGATCGTGCCTGGTAATTCCATACGAGATGGCAATATGGAACACCTGGAGGTCCAGGGCTGATGGTGGAGAGGAGACAGTAAAAGTAAAGAAGTCTTCTGCACTCCAGTCAGTTGCCTCCATTTGTAAGTGCTCATACATGATCACACCTTCATCTACCTGTTGAGGATAAAGAAAGCCACAGGTACAAGAGGAAAGGGATTTTAAATAAAGAGATGGAAAGAAAAAAAAATCTTAAGAAAACTGTTCAGTGGACTGTGGACCTTAGTTCATGCATAACGACTGTATATATAACTTACATAAAGAGATTATTTTATATTTCTCTTTCTCTGAAGATTAAAACTGTGCTGGCCAACAAACACACTTGAAGATAGGGAAAATGTTACTGGGAAGAATGCTTGGTAAATGCCTTATGCTAAAAACACAAACGTAAACTGAAAAACTTGTATCGAATTAGCTATGGTGACTGTGAATGGGAAGGAGATCAGCTAGACTGTATGTTTAGAGAAGACTGCCATATGATTAGGGGATTTTCCTTCCTAAGAATACCACCGGGGCTGGACTAACTGTTCTGGAAAATGTACGAAGAACGAAGACTTGAAACACGACTTTGATGGATCATGTGCTTCATGGTAGATAGCAAAAGATACTAGGTGAGAGACACCTGAAACCTGAAGGAGATGCAGTGACCATGAAAATATCTCCTCCTTTATAACCAAACAGCCAATGGGACAGTTTGAAACATTCTCTATCTTGGGAGAAAGGGAGAAGGGCGCTAGTCTGCCCTGTTCCTGCTTTGGCTGTCCCTCCAAGCCCTTGCAAGAAAACCCTGTCAGTCTCACATAGAAGATCTAAGATTCAAAAGAGAATTCAGCAGTAAACTTTCAGAGAAGTAAGTATACGTACAAGATGCAATTCTCACTGCAGACAGCTACCTAATAAATCCTTGGCAGCTTCCCAGGCAAATACTGGCCTGTGTCAGTTTGTAATTGCCAAAGAGATCAGCACCTGAGACGGTGCCGCCTCACAGGCACAGCTCACAAGCGCGCGGCGGGAAACCTTCCAGACCCATTTCCATGGCATGCGCTTGGAAGGTGTGAAAAACAAAACCCGGCCTGCAAAGCACGGCAGCACTGCGGAGCACGAGCCGTGGCGATGGACAGAGCTTGTCCGGCAAAACCCAGCCAGCAGAGCACGGCAGCACTGCGGAGCACGAGCCATGGTGATGGACAGAGCTTGCCCAGCAAAACCCAGCCAGCAGAGCACGGCAGCACTGCGGAGCACGAGCCATGGTGATGGACAGAGCTTGCCCAGCAAAACCCAGCCAGCAGAGCACGGCAGCACTGCGGAGCACGAGCCATGGTGATGGACAGAGCTTGCCCAGCAAAACCCAGCCAGCAGAGCACGGCAGCACTGCGGAGCACGAGCCATGGTGATGGACAGAGCTTGCCCAGCAAAACCCAGCCAGCAGAGCACGGCAGCACTGCGGAGCACGAGCCATGGTGATGGACAGAGCTTGCCCGGCAAAACCCAGCCAGCAGAGCACGGCAGCACTGCGGAGCACGAGCCATGGTGATGGACAGAGCTTGCCCAGCAAAACCCAGCCAGCAGAGCACGGCAGCACTGCGGAGCACGAGCCGTGGCGATGGACAGAGCTTGCCCGGCAAAACCCAGCCAGCAGAGCACGGCAGCACTGCGGAGCACGAGCCATGGTGATGGACAGAGCTTGCCCAGCAAAACCCAGCCAGCAGAGCACGGCAGCACTGCGGAGCACGAGCCATGGTGATGGACAGAGCTTGCCCAGCAAAACCCAGCCAGCAGAGCACGGCAGCACTGCGGAGCACGAGCCATGGTGATGGACAGAGCTTGTCCGGAACCGGTGCAGGAGCCCCACTAACGTCACGCTGCTATCACGTAGCAAGCAGGGCTTACAGGGTCAATTTTCTCAAAAACATCCCATCTTATTGACTATGAAATTGAGGCTGATGCGATAAAATCTCACATGTGTTTCATCTAACATTCAGAAAAGCATAGATTTTAGGAAAAGAATGGTGGTGTTATACGGTGCATCTCTCTCATAATGTAAAACACAGAACTCAGCTCAGTAATTATTGCACCACAGCCCAAAACATAATGGAATTAGAATACAGAAATACCCTGTCTTCACCTTGGTTTGCACATCTTAGGTGGAGATTTCACCACAGCCCCTGGTGAAGATGTTTCAAAGTCAAATGTTAACTGTAATTGTTAAAAATGTGAACCTTGTTTCTAGATTTTAGCAGTCAATTTTCAATTTCTCGCCAACAGATTTTCTAATTTTTCCATTACTACATCAAATGCCTTTCTTAATCTCTAAATGCAGATTAGGACCAAATTATCTCTTTTCCTCCAATAAAGTCAGAAGATTGAGTTCCTTCTATTTACACCTATTAAAAAGTTTACTGAGAGGAGAGTTATATTCAGACTCTGCAAACAGATGTAACTCATTTTTTTCAGTTGCGCTTTCTCAAAAGACATCTTCCATCAAGCTATATAAGCTGTCACTTCTTAGTCTTTCAAGTACAGAACTCTGTATCACAGCTGAGATTCTTTAAACACCTAATATCACAGCCCATAAAGTCAATAAAAGTCCACTTGGGACAACGAGGACTGCAAATAGCCTGAATGAATCCGATGCTTGGAGTTTTCACATGGCAGAAGGCTACTCCTTCTGCCAGATACTAAAGTTTCCAACCTCTGACTGCTGGTTAATGGCAACAGAACAACTCTTCTTGAAAAATACTGTTGGAAGCAGAACCATGGAAATTGCCAAAGCTCTGTGAACATCCAAGGAGAGGGGAACAAAGGCTCCCCTTGCATTCATTACTGGATGCCACATATTTAATGACACGGCAAATCTGGGCAATTACACTGATGGGTCACGTATGCCTGGTTACCAAACAGATATAAATGGACAAGACAAAGAACAAGCAACTTGACAGCCTTTGAAGTAACAATCCACCCCAGAACTACTATAAGGAAAATGCTTACCATAGACTGTGTAAAACTGAGGATTTCCTGAGTGGTATTATCAGAATTTACTCTGATGAGCCTTCCAAGTTTGGGGGAAGTAACAATCATAAAAGTTATAGTTCTGTTTCCTGTATTGGTCACATCATTGGTTATAGCTTTCAAATCATGTTGTGAAATAGGTTTTCTGGATCCTAAAGATGTGAATTAAAAGTAATTCAGATTTGCAACAGCAACTTTTCACAACAAATATGCACAACTCATCTAATTATTGTACTTACAATTTTAATTTTTAAAAATATATAATATTTTATAATCAGTCTTCTTCTTTTCCTAACTACCTTCGAATGTCTAGAACCAAATTCAGATTCCAGCTGAAGACACCTTTGCTAATGTCTTTGGTAGCCCCGTTTGCTCACTGAAGGCAGGGTGATTCAGCAACGTCTGCCTGAGAGAAGTCTTAATGCGGCAGTTTTCCAGTGAACACACATAAACCAAAATCAAAAAATACCAGCAATCTGAACTATGTTTTATTGATATGAAGAGATGATTATCATTAAACAAACACTGAACTAAAAACAGGAAGGCATTACACATACCAGTAAGGGTCTGAATAGAAAGCATATATTACTAAGAGATGGAGCCTGAGGGGGGTAACAAAATTCTTTTACTACCTAACACTGCACATCTAGTGTGTTCTGGCTTTAAGACTGTAGAGGACTTTCTGAATTTAGGCCAAACCAAGACAGTTTTTGACATGGCTTTGACAAAAACAGAGACATTCTTCTTACTGCTAGCTCTCCCAGCAATTACAGGGCTGTAAAATAGTAGCAGTTTTACTTAGCCTGTTTTTGATGTAATCTTTCCTCCTGGTATATGCTCAGCAACTAAATCTGATGCTTATTGTGATGCATTTGGAAGAACAACAGATTTCAGTAAGTTACAGGCAAGAACAACCCTAGGAGTCCCTCATCATTCCCACTTCTGCCTCCATTCTTGTATTTGGGGTTTTTGTTGTTGTTATTTTTAGCAACAAGTTTTATAGGTATCAATAGATAATTTCAGACACTAGCCGTATATAATCTTTGAAGTCTGAATTATCAGCCAACCTCCAATAAAGCATAACCTTTACAGATGAGTAACACAAAACATGTTCCTGCTATAATATTCAGCAGAAAAAACGCCGCAAGCAAAGCCATGAATGGGAATGTTTTGCAGACATTTGATAACCTTATGATTCTACCTTTTTACATGTAGTTCGGCCTTGCTTCAAACTACATCTGCTTTGAAACAGAGCTGTAACAAAACGAGATTCTCTTGCTCTGTTTTCCCCCTTTCACCTTCCCATGCCTCTCTGCATGCACATTCCTCAGAAGAGCAGAGCAATCCCTCAGGTCTAGAACTGTCCCTGAACCACAGCTAATTCCAGACATGTCCCTCTCCCTCCTTCCCCTGCCTTCCCTGCTCTGTGGGCCGAGGCGGTGCGGAAGGGCGGCCACGCGTTGTGCGCGTAGCAGACGTGCTCAGGAATGCAGAGCCAGAAGCGACAGTTCACCAGCCCACGTTACCTGCACCACACAGCAGCTTCTCAGTGATCTCACACTTATGCAAACCAGGGCCCAGTGTCCTAACAGACCAAGATAGAGGAACTCTCAGAAATGCTTATGCCCTAGTGATGGTTGGTACTGCTCCAGGTTTCACAATAACGACACCACTCCGCATCACAGAATCACATAGAATCAGAGAATGCTTAAGGTTGGAAGGAACTTCTAGAGTTCACCTAGTCCAACCCCCTGGCACACGCAGGGACACCTGGGGCACATGGCACAAAGTGGCATCCAGGCGTGTTTGGAAGATCTCCAGAGAAGGAGACTCCACAACCTCTCTGGGCAGCCTGTTCCAGGGCTCTGTCACCCTCACAGTAAAGAAGTTCTTCCTCATATGGAGGTGGAACTTCCTGTATTTTAACTTACACCCATTACCCCTCGTCCTGTCACCAGCCACCACGGGGAAGAGCCTGGCCCCATCCTCCCTACAATCACCCCTCAGGTACTTGAACATGTTGATCAAATCTCCTCTCAGCCTTCTCTTCTCCAGACTAAACAGGCCCAGCTCGCTTAGTCTGTCCTCATATGGCAAATGCTCCAGTCACGACGCCACCATCGCAGCAGAGGACAGGGGCTGGCGGAGGCATAGGCCTCAATGCCACAAAGCCCTGGACTGTCCCTCACAGACCTGATCTCACTCGAGAGCCAGCGTCTTGCTGTACAGCAGAGGCTGAAACGTAGCTTAGGGCTACCAGATACTGAAGTTTCTCACCCCTTCCCATGAAATGGGATCCTCCCCCAGACAGCCTCTTGTTTCCCAATTTGTTTACTGAGACCAGAACGTCTTTTCCAGCACATCAGCACTGTGGATTGGCAATTTGATGATGAAAGGGAGGGGCGTCACTAGCCAACAGACCGAGCAAAGGAAAAGGAAGCTAGAACATGGTCTGATCCCAAGCGTGGGAGCACAGACACAAGGAAAACCACAGAAACTCTGTGAAAAGGGAGAGGGTGAGGAAGAAGACATAGGCGGTGCAGAGCACAGTGGCACTAAACCATGCGGGCAGAACATGGCAGCACAGCATCACTATCAGTGCCTAATGATTCTGGTATCTGCTTTTACTGTCTGCTCTTAGAGTAAGGAGATGACTCTGGCAGGACCATTCTTTCCATCATTGCTACACAGCTATGGATCCTCTCGTCTACTGTCTGGCTCAGACAGCTGAGTAACCAAGTAACTACAACTCAGGCTGTCTCTCCTCAGATAGCAACTCAGCTCCTTCTTTCTTTGAGCAATCGATTTTTCTGAAGAGAGCAAATCACATTCAGTTATATAGTATATGTTGGAAAAAGTCATGTATCTATGAATTTAGTGAGCTTACTGAATATAACAAGCTTCTGTTGGGCGTAAGAAATCCATAAATTGCATAAACAAATCTGCTACATATTCTACAGGACACTAGTGCAAGTGCTAACAAAATTTTAGAACAACATGCTTGAGAAAAGAGTTTACAAACAGGCAGGAGGACATGGCAAGCTCTTCACAACATAGTCAGGTTCTACTTCCCTGTAGAGAAAATCCTTCGAGTTGTCTCAAAATTAACATTTCTAGCAGTGCTATAAAATATAGCAGGACATGGACTTTTGTCTATGGGTGGATGAGCAGCTGGCACTCCCACTGTTTGAACAGCATGATAATCAATACCAGCATCTGCTCAGTGAAACCTGTACAGATTCAGAACATCTTTATTAATTGGTAAAAAGGTGAAAAAGGTAGAAAAAATTTTATTGTCACTAAAAGAATATTACTAATTCAGTGTAAGGGAGAATTCAGCAAGCTGTAGGCCTAGATGAATACAGCTTTCAATGTTGAAAGAAATATTATATTTTCCAAACTGGAGAACTAATAGAAAGTTTAGAGACTTTTTCTTCTGCAAATATATCAGGCATACTTTTCCTACAATTATCTTTGGCTTAAGACAGAATTCCTGTACACCTCTGTGCCTGAGGCACCCTTACACACCAAAATCACAGACAGATTAATAAGCCTTGTAAGTGGATTTATCTGAATCCCATTTATATTGACTGAATTAGAAGATCATGCTGCCACAATCCCATTTTTTGTTGCCTGTGTTTAAGTGGCTTTCAATGCAAGCCCTTATTTAATATAGCTTATATTCATGAAGTTTAAGAAACTAAAGTACCCCTTTTCTGCTTAGGATCAAGGCATAGATTAATAGCTATTGAGCTTTCTTAGTTTTGAACCTCTCTGGTTGCACAAACCACATTCAAAGAAAAAAAGAGGTACAACATCTACATAAGAAGTATGACACAAGATGTTGCTGATACCAGACTAATCTGAAGACTAAATTTCTCTTTTAATCCTGTACTTAATGTTAGATTACTAACTCAGTGAAGGATTACTCTTGACAGTGCAGAGCAGGAAGTGGCTCTGGTGAGACAACTCATCAATTCCTACCAGAATAGGATTTCATTAAAACAAATATGAAGCTCCTGACCCAGCTACTTCCAAATGCACAAATAGGAATCAAGGTTATTTCGTCTTTCTGATTCATCACTGAGTCCCAGCTACTCCCCATAACTCTGCTCAAATAAGATAGCTAACTTGCATGCTGGTTAGCTTGAGTGTGCTAGTCAGAATCCCACAGTCACAGGCTTCACCCTGCTTCTGCTGGGTAAAATCACAGCCAGTTGAGAGAGGCAGAATAGTCTAATGAGCACCTGGCATCTTTACTTCTATGAATATACTAGTGAGCTTTTAAATTAACTTGAATAGGGATTTTTTGGTGCTTAGGCAGACAGTGTTACTGTCACACTGCACTTACTTACATATTCCACTACCCATTTTCATCACTGATTGACAGTGCATGTGCAAATCAAGAAATTAAAGCCTACATACCAGTAGGAACATCAGACTACATAACTGGTTTTTTAAAAATCAGACAGATGACAACTAATAAATTGCTAGATATTGTTAGATGGCTATCTTACAAATAACTGTATATATGGTAGTTTATGAAATTATTTCAAATACTGAAGTCAAGATAATCTGTTAACACCAAACCTGGAAAGACTCCAAGTCCTTTGTTCACTTCCAGGCTAAGTATCAGGGTTCGAGCTGTGATGCTAAAAATTTGTCGGGGTGAAACGTTCAAACCATCTGTAACCTGAAAACTGAAGCCTCCAGACATTGCTCCTGCAGAAAATAAAACATAATTTTATTCTTTTATTTTGCCATATTTCATCTAAAATATACAAAAATACATGGTGCACATTTTGCTTTTGACCACAGCAAAAGAGAACCAGTCATCCTGCAGCCATTTTGTGATCAGTATTTCTGTATCTTAACTAAGAATTAAATAAAATCATAATACAGAGAACAGCATCCCAAGGAAGAACCATCAACTATTGCTCAAACCAAAGGGAAAACATCCCACGGTGTAAACCAGCAGGTTGCCCCTTCTTTCACTGAACCTCGTGAAGCTGAAACCAGCTTAAACTTGGGGAGACACTGACCCAAGTTTTCTCCTCCTTTTTTATCTTAGGAGGGACTTGAGCACTTAAACAGCCATACTTTGGCAGAGATGTAATTTTGGGAGAAAAACAACTAGAACGGGCTTTCACTTTGGTTTAGATTTAGCATGGGAGCTGAATCACTCCTTTAATTCTTTCCTTTTCTCGCGTTCCCCTTCGCTTTTGTAGAAGAGGCTATGCTGTCACAGCTCAAGCTATGTCAGAAGTAACATGAGCTCATAATAATTTTTCTGCTTTAATCTTAGGGCCTGTACATGGTATGGCATAAGCACTAGCAAAATTAGTTCCAGGACACTGAATGAATTCCTGTAAAAATATATTTCAGTGACTTTCTGAGGTGCCCAGTGCTTTATAATTGTTAATTTAGGTAGAAAAAGAGAATGAAAAAATACAACGTGAACTGATCCCAACAATTACTGTTGCTCCTCCACTTCATTTGCTACATGAACACCTATCCTAAAATGCGAGGTTTCCATGCACTTTTACATAAAGATCGGCACTCCGTGCTTAACTATAACTGAACATATCAGAAGAATCCATGTTGGTTCTGAGATTATAGTTAAACACTGCCCTAGGGAAGTTGACTAGAGCTAACAGTTTGCCTAGGAAACTATAGTTGACAAATCCCTACAGCAAACAGCTCTAAACTATCAAGCCAATTCTTTTGTATTTTAAAGCTTTTATTTTCTATTTTCTCTTGATAAAAAAAAATTAAAAGGGCAATGAGGATCCCAGGCTTTGCCTCGAGCTGAGAGGCAAAGTGCTTACTTAGCTTTCCTTGCTTTCTTGGCTAATGAGGAACAATTTTCTGACTGAAATAATCAGAAATTTGTCATTGACACAGTCAGAAACAGAACTAAATCCTTAAATGCTACCTGGGTGCAGCATATAGTACTTCAGAATAACTCACTTTAAAGTCATAACTAAGTGGAAATAATAAAAAAGGGTGCCAGAATGGGTTGCAAGAACTTCACTGCAAGACACTGAGGTTTAAAGAGAGCTGACAGGAGTTGAGGTCAGCAGTGCCCTGAGGAAACCACTGGCAGGATTTTAGGGCAAAATATGGGTGGGAAGGTGCCCTGTAGTGCCAGAAAGGGCGAACAAGGGAAGAAGTTTGCATGCTGGAAGAAGAGTCCCCAAAAGGAAAACAGTCTGCATTTATGCTGCTGGCAGAATATGCAGGGATTATGGAGGAAGCAAATATAAAACTTGAGAACGAAGCACCAGATTTGCAACTCAGCACACAGTAAGCAACAACTTACAATTCACAACACTGAGCAAAGATGAAGAAAAAGGTTTTAGAGAGATTAATACTACAGGCCTGGAAGCAAAAGCATAGTAGTACTTTTGCAGCACTAAACAGACAGAAGACAGAGACTCACTGCAACATACAGAGCTAGATCCTCGACTGCTAGAGTGATCAGTGATCTCAGGAGTAGCCAGGGGACAGAAGTGCAACCTCAGCCCTAAAATCCTTTTGCCTTGGAAAGAGAGTGAGCAGGAGGAGCAGAAGCCAGATTGCGAGGGGCAGGAAATGGGGCTACTCCTTCCTAGGAATAGCCAAAGAAGTTGGCATACACTAAAAGACCCAAGAGGAGGGACACAACAACATTGTACAAACAACCGAGATGAGGGACAGAACAATATCTCTGACAGGGGAAAGAACAGTAATGACAGCAAGCAGGCCCCAGGACAAGGCTGTGGACAAGAAGATCAGTATAATTCCAGCAACTGTCCAGAAGAATGAGGAAAGAAAACCCCAGTCTGAGAAAGCAGAAAAAGCGAAATGGTGAGTCCTTTCTGAAGCACCGGCCATGACAGTGAGTGGCAGAGACAGCGGCTGCAGGAGCAGCAATATGGGGTGGGCAGTTTTACCTTTCAGTTTTACTGTGCATCCTACATGTTAGCTAACTGAAAAATGAAGCCTATTTCTTTTAATTCTTTTAATATAGATTCATTTCCTAAGGCTGCATATGTGCATTTACCCTTTCTGAAGCACTGAGTGGATTCAGTTAAATCTAGACTACCATATTCCTTCCAGCTTTCCATCATGACAAGTTTTACATGTCGAAGTCTCCCTTGGAACCACAATTTAAGGAGCTTGACTCACTTCTGCCATATTTTTGACCTGCTATGTGTGACAGTACAAGGACATCCCCAAGCATAAATACAGTGAACAGAATAGTATTCTGGTAACACAGGTTGTATTTTTTGAACCACATACCACTGTGTACAAATACCAGACGCCCTTCTATTATATGAGCCTGTGTAAAATTAAGGATGCTGTTGTTTGGAGAAGACTTCAGAGCCAAGTGCCCATTGCTAGGCGGAGTAAGGGTGTACATGAGTTCGGACGGTGAGGAGTCCTTGTCGTCTGCACAGAGGTCGTCAACAGTTATTTCTGTGACTGAACCCACCCAGACCTAGGAAAATTAAAGAAGGGAAACTCATGCAAAAGAAAAATGGGGGGGGGGGAATACAAAGACAAAGAAAGACTACAGATTTTCACTGTATGTCGCTATAACCCTTCCTTACTGTTCAAATTCCTGATCATGGATTGCAATGGTTAACATTGGCAGATGATTTTCAAAAACAACACCATGAAATAATACTAGCAAAAACATTCAACAACAGTTTGGACTTTAGACAGCAGCAACACAAGTGTTCTATTTGTCAGGCACGCTCCAAGTTCTTACAAACATAACAAAAGTGTATTTTCATAACTGAGTCAAGCAACTCTTTTCCAACACATCCACATCAGTGTCAATTCATTTCATGCAGTACATTTTTGCATGTATAATTTTAAAGCCTGAGTCTTTAAAGTCTTGTTACTGTTTTGTTCTTTCTTCTATCCCTAGGGCCTTGCAGCACTTCTAATAAGTATCTGGTAGTAATACCACACGCAAAGGTTAAAAATATACATGATCCTTGACAAAGGAAGCTATACAGCTTCCAAAATCAAAACCCAATAATCACAGATTTTCCCCTAAGTATCAATGTGACTTTTTAATGAAAACTATGGATGAAATACTGGCTTTTTAAACAGTCATTGGGGTTTTTGCCACAATACTTCAACAGAAAAAGGATTCCAGTCCACATTGTACCATAAAAATCTTTGCCACTGAAAACAAGATATTCTAATGAAGTTATACATGTTTTCTAACTAAGAAAACTAGTTTGAAAAAAAAGAGTTGAGCTGTTTTCTTTCACAGACTCTTGTTAACTCTTGTTAACCTTCCATAAGTTGTAGAAACAGTTTCTCTTATTAAACAAAAAATTGAGCTTTTCAACCATGTCATCTTGTATTACTGTACTGCAAAAACAGGCATAAACAAAAAAATAAAATACTGTGTAAGTACTGCACATGCTGAGGTCCTCTGTGACCTGTAACATGATCTTCTAAGAATGGAGATACATGAACTGAAAAGGGAAGTAGCCACTCAGAATACTGCAAATGCTGTACAAACAGCTCATTTTCAACATCTAGGATCAAGCCCTCCTTGAAGAACACCGCGAAACCTCTCTGTTCCATCTCTGTGATGTAGCATTACATTAATTTTGCATTTGCCAAACACTTTCAGCATGGTCCCCAGAAAGGTGTGTGACCCTGCCCGCTAGGAAAACATGGAGCGGTTCTGCTCACAGCTGTCGGCTTGCCTCTCGCTCCCTTTGTGTTACATATCCCATTACATGCTTTATATACTCGGCCATTTTAATAAGGGAATGATTTAAAGGGGAAAAAAAAAACAACCAATGCCCAATGTTTGCGTTTTGTTTTGAAAAAGAAAATGAATAAAATTCTAGTTATAGGAAACTACTACCCTCTTGTGGCAACAAAAGGGTACAGTCATTCAGAGCAGCATTCTCAGATAATTAAAAACCATACATAAATAGAAAAAGTAAGGGCAGGACACTAATTTTCTTTAAAAATCAGATTTCTTCCCCCCCCCTAAACCTCCCAAAAAAACCTCTCTATAAAACACACCAAAACAAAACTACAGGAAATAAACTGTAAAGTGTTGTATAAATTTACTTACTCAATATATTCCTCCCTCAAGCACTATTTTTTCTAATGGAAATGCTTTGATTTAAATGCAAGGATTCTTAGGATACATTACAGAGACTCGCTGTTCAGTAAAACTTTCTACATTTCATGTGTTACACTAACGTAAATGCTTGAGCATGTTAAAAAAAAAAAAAACCTCTTACATTTGACCTGAAATCCTGTGACAAAGCCCAGTTAACTTCCATATATCCTTGCCAAGATAACCAGCCATGAACCACAGATCTTCAAGGGAACCTAGTTCTCAATACCAAGTGGCATGTAGGTACTTATCTATTCTTTTGAACTCTTTATAGATTAAAAGCTGCAAAAACTCTGAGATGCTAAACTTCAGGCAGCTCAAATAGCCCTACTGAAGAGGAGTGTGCACAAAATAAAGACATGCAGGCATTGGAAAATACAGAACTGGATCTCATCTAAAAAATAAACAAAATCCAAGGCATAAAATCGAAGCATTCTCTTTTTAAAAATAAGGTGTTCTGAATAAGACATCTCTACCTGTACCTGTACAGGTAGGCATACCTGTAGATATTGATATTGTAGATATTCTCAGTGTTCACAGAATTGGTCCCTGATTTTACACTTTTGTATATTTTGTACATTTCTGACCTTTCAAAAGATAAGGTCTAAAAGAGCTACTGCATTTTTAAAAGCAACATGCAGTTTATTACTCAGCTTTCACTACTGGCCGTATCCTTGAGGAGGACAAACTGCTTGGCTAGAACATGAATGTCAGCACGTATCATCCTACACAGGATTGCTCAGCTCATCTCAGCATCTAGCAGGACCATTTGTTCCAACGTATGAGAGATGTGCAAGGTTGCTCTGAAAAAGGATCATCTTGATGCACACCTCCCAGTACATAACTTGAATACACACACTCGCTCTGAACACACACATGCACGCACACACTATTCAGCTTGACTGCTAGCTTTGTTTCTGGACTCACCTGAATCCTACTTACCTGTGAATTTTAGTACCCACTCATTGCAAAAACAAGGCCTATTTCCCTCGGCAGCTATTCCTGAGCAGGAAAACCACAGCAAGCGCATCACCTGGCTGTGGGTAGGTGGACTGCATGCTCTGCGCTGGGGACCAGCTTTGCTGGGTTAAGCTGCGTTATCCTCATTCTTGGGAAGTCTGCACTTCACAGCCAGAACTGTGCAGAACTCAGCACTGCACTGCACAGCTTTGGGTCCATGAACTGACTGTGATTCAAAGCCAGGCACACACCAGAAAGGAGGCAAAAAAATCCAACAGGCCATGTGTCTTCTCATCTGCTACGAGATGATCATCACTGCCCACTGTGCTGCTGTCTATTGGTACCACTGTAATTATCTGCAGCAGGTTTTACTCTGTAACACAAACTGGCTTCACGGAGAGTCTGCCCTTCTGTCAGCAGCCTCTGCATGGGGCAGAGATCTAAGAGCTACAGTGCCCTGTGCTGTAGGAATCTGCAGATTACCACAGGTCGCTGCCATGGAACAGGCTGCCCAGAGAGGCTGTGGAGGCTCCTTCTCTGGAGATCTTCAAACCCCGCCTGGATGCCACCCTGTGCCATGTGCTCTAGGTGTCCCTGCTGGAGCAGGGGTTGGACTAGATGATCTCTAGAGGTCCCTTCCAACCTCAACCATTCTGCGACTCTGTGATTACCATGAAGTTGCACACCGCTGCCAGCCTCACGGCTTAGAAATTCTCACGTGAAAAGCCTATATACACAACACAAGGCTATGATCATCACTACAGCAATACGTTTGATGCGCCACCAAGTTGTAAACTGCACCATGCAGCACTAGGGACGATGCAGCCTCCCAGTATCCCGATTATCTTCTTTTGAATATCTACTCCTACTCTTATCTGGCTAGATGCCTCACAGCTGGTTTACTGCAACCACAGGTTTATCAGCCGACCTGCACCACTTCATTCTGCTTTTCACAGTCACACAGTTGCTGTCACATCTCAGAGTGAAAGGCTTTTCAGGCAGAGACTTTTTGGTTTATGTGGGTACAGTGTCCAGAATAAATTTGTTCTGGTTACTGTGTGCTACTAGAACACAAATGATCATCCAAAACCAAAGGGTTTTGTGTTTTGTGTTTTTGTGTTTTGACACAGCACAGGAAATCAGAAAAAGTGTCCGGAGTGACACCACAGGAAGAGATGTGAGAAGAAACCAAGCCTGACTTTTTACAATACTGGAAGATTACAAAATAGCTGTGATTATTGGGTAGGGTGTTAATAAAATAAATAATAAAATAATAATATATTATTTATAAAAAATAATAAAATAAAATGTCTTTAGGAATCTGGAGGAAAGGGGAAAGTTAACCAAAGTTAGAATAACAGTTTCTATATCCAAGTATCCACAGCCACAAGCCCAATGTCAATCTAAAAGACTTCACATGTATCTTCAAGATTAAAAGAAAGCTCAAACAGCTCTCTAAGTAAACTTACAGCCTGCTTTACATTACAATAGCAGAAAACATTCTTTATAATGGCTAGAATATGCCTGAATACAAAGTACCTTTATACTTAACAATACACTTAACAATAATTTATTTAAATATTAGGACCACCTTTTACTATATTGAGCACCTCACCAGATATACACGTAATATTCATTAATGACAGAAATTAAATGATATCACATTTAAAATCAATATTTTAAGATGATGATGAACATACCTGAAGAATTTTGTTAACTTTTATAACAGGAACTTCATCATTTACTGCAATAACAGTTACAAATAAAGTCTGGGGCAAACTTTGTTTCCAAAGTTCTGTGTAATTTACTATAACAGTAAAATTATCTGTCGGTTCCTCACTGTCATCATGCACATAGTAGATCAATTCTTCTTCAACCTGAAAAATAGAATGACCTGAACGTAATAGTTGACATTCAAAAAAAGGAAAAAAAAAAGAAGCATTCATATCTAGGAGATTTCTTGACTCAACCTTTCAGTTTTTATGACCTTTAAGAATTTATTTACACTCATATCTGTCCCTCTATCTCCCTTCTGTCTCAACAGCAAATTCTACAGCTCGCCTGTGCCATCTATGCACTCCCCCCCTCCACCTAAAAGGAAAATGAAAAATTAAATCTCACTATATTTACCACAATATTTCTTGGAAACTAAACGGAGAATGATGAGTACTTCTGGATGGTGATATATATAGTTTTGTTTCTTGGATTGAAAATTATCTTACTATACGCATATAGTCTCTCTCTGAGCAAACACAAGACCTAAAAGTGAAGTTTCTCCCAATTCCTTGTTCAGTTCATATCATTTTATCCAGGTGGGTCTTTCAAAATAAACCCAGAGCCTTCCTTACATTTCCAGAGCACCTAGCGTGACAACTCTGCCTGAGCGCACGTGGCCTCTCAGCCTACTGTGACTATGGCACACTATTCTATGTGACCAGCGTGAACCGGGAAGCACAGCTGGCTGTAACAACCAACCACTCTGCCCACCCCAAGTGCCTGACAGCAAATGCTGCAAGGTCTCTGGTCAAAATAAAGCTCAAACTCGCGCATTTTACCACATCCCATCACCTCCTCACACTGCAAATAAAAACAAGCATTTAGCAATACAGGATTATTATTTAGCACTTAGCAAAAAAGGAACTCATCGTGACTGCAGTAAAGCGGACACCTTACCTGTTTTCTGGTAAATTTGGTTAACTTTACTCCAGGAACGCGAGTGTTTTCAACATATCCATGCTTTGGCTGCTCAACTAAAATAACATCACAGCTGAGTCCTGCAAAGTGTCTACTAGAAATTTTTAGATAATCTTCCAGCAGGGCTTTCGAACCCCCTTCCAGTACTGTGAAGTTCTGCACTTCTAGTGGAATCACTCCAGGGATGATGTCTACAGAGATTCCAATTCCACTCACTGCTCGGACACCATTGGTCACATCCACAGAAAAGTGATCACTTAGTTGGTCAGAAACTGTCTGCACGTATTGAACGTTACCCTCATCAATATCTTGCTGTGTGAATGTCAAAATTGGCTTTTGGTCAGAGCCAGCAGAGTTTTTTTCTGATGAAAACTTCCGAATGTATCCATGTTCTGGAAATTCTCTTACTGTGAACACAATCTCAGATGGAGAACTGTTTTCATGAACAACCTTAAAATTAAAAGCATACCACAAAATTGTTTAAACAAAAGGAAGAGAAGGTCTTTTAATGCTCTCCTGTTTTGTTTTTCCCACTTTTAAGGCTGAGATTGCCTACCTACTTACCTGGCATTTCTTCTTTGGGTCGCACAGAATTATATAATGTAGTTATAAGCAGACATGTTAAATAACATAGCATAAGAGCGTTTTGTAACTGCAAGATCTGAATAGCAACATGCTGTGGCATTAATGATCGCCTAAGACTCGCAGATGCGTTCCTAAAGGAAACATTTCCTAGTCTGCAATGTGTTGCACAAGCTCCCTCATGGTGGTTATTGTAAAACGAGACATGAAAAATATAGGAAAGGGCCAATCCAACAGAAACAACATATTGTTTGCGAGTTTTGATGGTTATCATGCTTGATGTGTTTAAAATTTTGAATCCAATCCTCAAATAAGTGTTACCTGGGCTAGCTCCAAAGGGGAGGAAATGTAACCCTCAGCATTTACCACCAGCTCAGTTATCCATGAAACACGAACATCAATATGTATAATTGTCGTGACTAAAATATATGAGTGCAACTTCTCCAAAGCTTAACTTCCTCAAGAACCAGTCCAAGCCTTTGGTCAGCCTTTCTTTCTTTAATACAGCTGTTTCTCCTTCCTAGCACTGGAAGCTTGCTCGCATCAGTGTCTCTCCAGAATTCAGCATCTAGCACACAGACAGGCTAGCCGGGGGAGCAGGGAGAAAGAGTCAGAGAAGAACTGTTCTGTGGAATTGAGAGATTAAAGAATCTGCTGTGACTGAGTAAGTATAGAGAAGATACAGCATGGTACAATAAGATCTTGGAGAAACAGACAACATCATTAACTTACCTGCAGTTTTCCAGTACTGATTTTAACTCGTTTTCCTTCTTCAACTACAAGATTGTTACTGTTCACAATCCTTGGTGGTTCCTGATGACTTTCCAAATACATGCGAATATGCACTCCAGCATCCAGATGGGTATCTTTAGCATGGACTGTGAAGTTAAATGTGTCAGTAAGGTTGTTGCTGCCATCATGCCTGTAGACCACATGCCCCTCTCTCAGATCAAGCTGAGTAAAGGAATCCATCTGTAGATCATTTACATATATCCTTCCATATTTTGGGACAGCGAGGATCTCATATTTAATCTCATGATCACTTCTAACATCTTGGTTTGTAACAGCACTAAGGTTAGCTGTTGTAATAGTTTCCTCTCTTCCTTTTTGAACCAACAAGCCTGTATTATTTGCCAGCCTAACATAAGGATCTGTGGCACTGACTTCTAGCAGCGAGGATGCATAGTGTTTGCCATCAGTCACAAAGAGAACAAAACGCCCCACGTCTGCACCGCGATGTAGAAACAGGACTTGCTTTTGTTCCAGAGCCTCTTGTGTGAATTGATAGAGTTTGTGAAATGTATCATTGGTTAGCACCAAATCTCCATTGGGAATGCCACGTCTTGTATACAGCAACTGTCCATCATCAAAATCAGAATCGGGATCATGATAGCAAAGATCTGCCAAAGTTAACAATCGCTGCCCATTCTTCACTATGTCAAATACCTTATCTATTACACGTACTGGTTTCTCATCATTTTTCAGCTGGACAGAAATATTGAAGCTAATTTCTACTGACAAAGTTTCTGCAACAGAGTTTATCCATTCCCCTGACTCTTCACTGGAAGCTCTGACAAGAAATTCATCAAACACTGTCTCAGAGTCATCATGCACATACATAAGGCGCGTATCAATTATATCTTTATTAGTGAAAGTGCTGATATTATCACTACTCTCAAATGAACCTGAAAAATTCATGAGTTTTAATTTCCCATGCTGAGGAAACTTTATAACTTTATATTGGAAAGTTTTATTACCCAGTGTTTGCACAAACAATTTTGTGCTTGTTATGAATTCTCCTTCACCTTCAGTAACAGTCAAGCCATTGTTAGTCACAATAACACTTCCAAAATCCGATTTGATGTTGATGATGAATTCATAAAAATTTGATTCCAGATATTTAGTAGAAATGAGAAATCTAAATGAATCCTGGATGTCTTCATGATGTCTGCTGATTAATTCATATGCCACTTTTTGATCAGCAATGTCTTTCTGGCTAAAAGCAGAATCTTTTTTCAAAGGTTGATCATTAAGAAGTATTTGTCCTTTCTTTGGTAGGGACAGTAATTTAAAATGAAGCTCATCTTCAAGTATGTCTAGATCCACAAGTGCAGCATAAAGATTATCTGAATTCAAGTATTTCTTTCTTGATTTTTCAATTTCTAGAGGAGTGTATTTCAATAAACTATACCTTAACCATCTCACTTTGATTGGAAACACATACTCTTCACTGATTCTGCTTCCTATGCTAATCTTGAATTTAAATTGTTCAGTAACATTTTCTGGTTGAATTTCTTTAAAAGTGCTACAGTATCTCACACGGTTGCGCTGAACAGAGCGCTGAGAAAAAGAGCTGACCTGCTTCCATTTCCCTCTTGAAAGCTGCCTTTGGACTTCCCCAAACTGGGGCGGTGCAGTGATCTCGTACCGTATCTCCAGCTCCTGCAGGATGGCATTTGTTTCAACTGCTAAATGCCTGGGTGTGATCAGAGCTGCAGCACCTTGGAGTAATTTTATTCCCGAGTTGTTGACAATTTTGTAATCCAAAGGAACTGCCATGACACGTAATACAACAGTATTGCTCACTTTCTCGCCGTCACTTGCCCTCAGAACAATCCTTGAGTTTTTGACCCCTGTGTGGACAAAGAAAATATCACCTTTTCTTAAGTCCTCGTTAGAAAAAGTAGTGAGAGCATTTCCAGGATGCTCGGAATGTTCTAAAAACCCTGCACCTGCATTCAGGTTTCCGAGCACTGAAAGACTGAGACTTGCAGAATCCGTATCCCTATCTAGAACTTTTATTATATCACCAGTCAAACGTTTCTTTGAGTTCTCCAACAGAATTAGTAAGTTCCCCTCAGGAAGTGTGATCTCAGGAGCATCATTTACTGGAATTACAATAATACTAAAGACATGCTGCTTGTTATCTTGCAAATATGGAAGCACAACCTCTTCACTGCTGTTAGAAATGGAGAAAGTAAAATAATCATAAGTATTCTCAGAGCCATCATGGACATAAAGAATCTTTCCTTGCCACAAATCCTGCATTGTAAATGACTTCACCTTCCGCGCTGGTTCAGCATCTAACTTCAAGTCCCCATGACTGGGTGGTTCCTTTATTTCAAAAAGGATTTGTGATTGATGAATCCCTGAATTTTGAAAGTCTAAGCCGACTTTAATATGTTTAGATTCGAGTGAAGCTTGCCCACCCTCTAGCACAGTCAAGTTATTTAGAACTAAAAGGTGGCTTTTATCTTCCTTGCTCAGGGAAGGGGAACTTTCAGGGGAGATGACAAATGTTGGAGCTGCTTTCACATTAGGATTCCTTACATCTGCCTTTAAAGAAAGGTTTGTATTAAAAGTGTTTTTCATTTCACATCCAGGTGAAATATCCTTTGTCACCAGAACATTCTTCAATGATTTCCTTTCTGAGTTGGCTTTCAGGTCTCTTAAGCAACCTTTGAAGGACCCTCCTCTGGCATACTTCCCAGACACTGAGGCTAGCCCTAACTTAACCACTTCTGATCGTGTGCTGTCATCTACACCACCTACAAAGAGAGGCCCCTTCAGAAGTGGCAGATTGCCATAGGGAGGCAACAATGTTTTCACAGTGTCTTCATCCAATGTCAGCTGCACGTATTCTGCAGTAAATTTCAGTTCAATGTAGTGCCAGTGACTATCATTGACTGACTTGCGAGAGGAAAGCTGTGTTCTACTCTGATGATTTCCAACATAGGCCTTAATTAAGCCATCCTCCATTTCCATTGCAATGAAATCTCCTCTTTGTCCAGAATGATAAAGCAGCAGGCCACGTGGAGCTGAAGTTTGTAGTGCATACTCCAAGACTCCCTCATCATCAACGTTCCACAGTGGGAAAGAAACATAAGATCTGGAACTGAAGAAACTGATGGGCTCATCTTCACCTGCAAAGAACTCATCACTGCATCCCACCGAAACTTCACGGACATTTTTAAAGCTAGGAGAAGGCCTAAGGGACATCAGAATATGTAGCTGATTAAATGTCAGACCATCAATACATCCTCGGAAATTGGGCAGTGCTCCATCAAGATAAGGAACATCCAGTTTACTAGCACCACCGATGTAGAAACCATGATCAATATTTAGTTCATGCAGAATTCCAGGCATTTTTGCACTAGTTCTGTCATATTTATCAATTACCAGTGTGACATTATCAAGTTCATGGTGTAGTTCAACCAGGTGCCAAGCTAAATCATTCAGCCGAGAACTTTGCTGAGAATGCAGTACTTCTTCCCCAACTCCAAAGTTAATCCTCAACTGCAAGAGACAGAAATTTAACTATGAAAATCCAAAGCTGTATTTCTCAGAACAGTCTATCAACTTCCAGAAATTTCTCTAATAATGATATGACTTACAAAATATATTATTTTAAATAAAATCACATTAAAATTTTGTATAGGTTTACTTGTCATCCTGAATTTGACCTGATTAGCTGCAGAAGTCTCTCCAGCTCTGCTAGGATCAATAATTTCCAAGAACCCGGGTGGCAATAATGTTCCAGGAAAAACTTACCTCAAAAGCTATTACTTGGATCAAAACAGTTTCTGAGATGCTAACGTCATCAAATCTGAAACTTAGTCCTTAAGAAGCATGAACTAATTAGATTATTTGAATTTTCCATTTTGTTCTAAACAAACTGACAATTTTTACAGACCATAGCTTAAGTAAAAACACTAAACAGTGCAGGCCACACACGCCTTCTTTTCATTTTAGCTTTAAGTCACACCTGTACATTTCCTGAGCGTAGCTCCAACAAACAATAATCCTTCTTCCCAGCTGCAAGGAAAAGCAGTCCATGTGGCTTGCTTGTTCGGAAGCGCAACTGCAGGGATGTTCGAGAGAAAGCTTCTGCCATCTTCATCTCCACAAAACTATCCCCGTAAAATGATACTAAAATGAGAAAAGGGAAAGCAAGCAGGTGTGTTAGTCACATACATACACACAAATCTTTTTCTTATGTTTATCTAAATAAATATAAAAATACACATAACAGCTCCATTATTTGTTCTAACTCAAATACATATATAAAAATAGATCTCAGATCTAGTAAAATCAGAAGCATCAATCGGCATAATCTCCTTTTCTTCATACTGAAATTCTTCAGCTTGAGAAGATGTTTAAGAGCACAACCCCCATAATTTATTTCTAACAGTTCCCACAAGGAATCCAAAGAATAGGGCAAGCATATTTAATACTTTCCTTTTGATACTTTTACTGTTTCCAACTATTTTTCATGCCACATGTTTTCCTTGTTAAAGCCAGCATTAATTTGTAACTGACAAGTGTCTCTCTTCGGACACACGCACACATCTTCATCTGTGAAACCTCCTGACAGGAGACCCCTAGTCCAAGCTAGCTCTTTTTACCAGCATCTTACAAAATTCATATATAACTTATAGTTCACAATCAGCCTTCGCTTTCTGCTTTTAGAAATTTCACCAAATTCAACAAGTGGCTACACTTCAAATAATCTTTTTCTTGCTTTCTCTAGCCAAAATACAAAGCAATAAAAACTCTGCCTGTTCTCTAGTTCCAAAACCAACAGAAATGAATCTACAAGAAACGAAACTCAGACTCACTTCACAGTTATCAGAAGCAATGCACACAAATCAAAAACAACATCAAAGCTGAAGGTGACTGAAACAACAGTTTTATGTTTCTTTTTTTTTTTGCTTTTTAACCAGCACTTCTCACTTCAGACTAGATTTAGTGTATTCTCAGCATTATGCAGGGATTGTTAGGAGGATATCCTGGAATCACAATTCCATGCTCACTTCTTGTTGGAAATAATTTAATGCAGATTTCATGTCTGCATGATGAAGTTGTAGGCTTATTTGCCAACAACAAATCTCCACTGCGAAGACAGGAAGAGCCAATTCTGTGTAACAGGAACTCCTCAGACAAAACGCACAGTGCTTGCTGTGGTCTCAGTAATATTCTGCATCAGTGAGTTTTATAGGTTGGCTGTAAAGCACTACTGAAAACAAGGCGGAAAAAAATCACCTTTTCCCCTGTTGTGCTACACCTGCACTTGGGAACCCTGGACATGAAGCAAGGGGTCCTTATTCTGCCACACATTTTATGTACACCTCTCCCAGGACATCCCAACTGCAAAACAACCTATCAAGAAAATGAAGCTTCATATCTTTCTATGAGAAAAAACGTGAAGTTGAAGTGCAAATTTTGTCCTAGCAGGAAAAGTGCAGCAAGCACATCCTATACCAGCTGAGATTGGTGAGGTCCCTGCATTAGGGCTAGGACGTCTGTTTTAGCTGTTTGGACTAAAAAAGTTTCCTAGTGTCCAGCTGAGATTTGGGTCTGTAAGATTTGTCACATGCAGCTCATCCATGAAAATACAAAGGAAACAAAAAACAACCAGAACAGACAGCTCAGGTTAGTATCTGTCTTCCAGAACAGCAGTGTTTTCCCAGATGCCTGTTGACGAAGTGAGGATATTTCCGCAGAAGCTACAGCAAAGGGTGAGAAAGGTGTGACTGCCCTTCCGGAGGGCAGACCTTGCTCCGTGCCCCATGCTCTTCACACCAAGGCTAAGCACCCTCTGGAGGAGCTCACCTACCTTCAGGGAAAGGGGAGCGGAGCAGCCTTGTCCCCTGCTGTGTTGCTCCACTCCCAAAACCCTTTGTGTTCTGGTGCTAACGCATTTATTTTGCCCTACCAAGTCCTTTCAGGGTGCTTCAGCGAGAGGCAGAAGGGTCACGGAATTGCAAAATGAGGGTGAGTTTCCACTAATATAAATTCTTTCAGGATACATTAAAGTATAGCGCGAAGCACCATTAAGCACCTTCATGCACGAGATGCTAGGCAAACAGTAAGCGATGGCTTTAGTCCGAAAGAGCTTCTGTTGCAACTAAGATGAAATAATTAGGAGCAAAAAAGTGCAAAGGAGCTACAAGCAGGAGAACGGAGAACAGCAGTACCCGTTCTACAGAGCAGGGAGGCACATGAGCACAGTCTTAAAGCTTTCTTTTGTACTGAGCTGCAAAATTATAACAACAGAGGCAATGCATATCAGCTATCTTGAAGTGGAGACCAAATTGCTAGCTGTACAACACACAGGTCCCGGCTTTGTACTCAAAAGTAGTAGGAAGCTCCAGGATAAAGTGCAATAATGAGGTTCTCCCTTTGGGACAGGATTTGAGTGATGGAAGTAAGCATCCAGAACCTATTAATACCAAATATAAATACACTGCTAATATATATATATACACACTCTCTCTATATATATATATATACACACACACACTATTATATATATAAATATGCCAATATAAATACCACAACAACTGTTGTGGTATAAATAACTTTCAGATGCCTTGGTTATTCTGATTGCAAAGCACAAGTGGAGCTAGCCTAGAAAGGGTAAGAACTTAAGTGAAAAAGAAAACCTAATTCCATGTACCTAATGTAAGAAGCTTTTAAAGCTTTGCGAGAAAAAGGTCAGAAGGAGGGATTAAACAAGACATTTGCAATTATCACACATGTTCACAGTCTGTACTGAGACACATGCTTAAAAACGGCCAACAGAAACAAACCGACAGTTCCCTATTGATTCAGGGCTGCCCCCACTTCTCCGGGTGTTTCCAAGGGCATTCCGCAACGTGGTCCACAAATACGGCTCCTGCTTCCACACTGCAGCTTTAGCTGCCTTTTTTTTTGTGTGTGTGTGTGTGTGTGTGTGTGTGTGTCTGTGTGTGTCTCTGTGCGCGCTGAGGTACTTAGCTGAACCGTTTATCAGAACAACGGAGCCAAAGGTCTTCTACAGATTTCAAATACCTATTCACTAATGTTGTGATCTGCACACACATTTCTTCAATTAGTTACATTGCCTCTTTTCACCTGCATGACCAAACCATAGTTGTGACTCTAGGGGGATCTTAAATTCAGAATATATGCAAAATGTTTTAGAGAAACAAATGTTGGGCTGTCACATACACGAGCAGCAGTCCTTTAAAAGTGACTAATTCAGATTAAAACCCCTGAAATAAACTTCTCTGATGCTAAGATGCTATGGAGAGGAATTCGGCCAATTAGGCTTTACTACAAGGAAAAAGAGCAAAAACAACGCAGCAGAATGACAGAGAAGACACAGATAACAAAATAAATAAGACATAATGAAAATGTAATGAAAATGATTTTTTAAAAAAATAAGAGTTCCCTACTGGTACTTCCGCATCCTCCACGCTGGTAGGAGCTGACATTGATAGTGCACAGAGGGCACGGGAAGAAGGAGGTGGAAAACAGGGTTGTCAGCTTTGCTTGGAACCCAGTTAAGGCCAACCCAACGTTTATTCAAAAGTGACTTGTCTGGGTTAACGCATTATTTGTGGCATTTACATTATTTTATGGGCAAACCAGACACTAAGCAACTTTGCAAGCAATCAGCACTCAAAGCGCTCACAGTGATGCATTCCTCGTGTCGAAGCCACAAGTGCTTCGCACCCCACGGTCCCAGAGAAAAGCCAGTCCTGTGGCCAGGAAAGCCCAAGCCCACGCGCACAGAGGCGACGCCCACCCGCGGCTCCATCCAGGCGCGGGGCCGAGGCGCCGGCTGCAAGCGCGCGGGTGGCTGTGCGCTGCCTGCGCGCCCCTGCCCTCCCCCGTGCCCGCGGGACAGCCCCGGCGCGGGGCGGCGGCGCAGGCCCTACCTGCGAGCGCGGGCTGCACGGCGGCGAGCAGCAGCACCGGCACCGGCAGCGCGGCGCGGAGGCCGCCCCGCCGCCCGCCCGCCATGGCGGGCACCAGCCGCGGCGCCGGGCCCGGGGGCGGAGCGCGGCCCCGCGGAGCCTCTGAGGGCGCGGGACGGGCCGGGGCCGCCGCCGCCCGCCCTCCCCGCGCGGTGCCGGAAGCCGCGGCGGCCCCGGGAGCCCCGGGAGGCCGTTGGCCCGCGCGGAGGCCGCCCGCGCCCGGGCTGGTTCGCGGGGCCTCTGTGCCCCGGGGCGGCTGCACAAGAGCTGCGCCCAGGCCGCCCCTGCCCGGGCTGCGCTGCTGCCGCGGGCGCTGCCTTCCTGGAACGGGGCCTCGCGTTGCTCCCTGTGGAATTTTGTGATGCTCCTTGTCAGCCTCTTTCAGCAGTCCGTCCTAAGCCCAGGGTGGAGTTGCTCTCTGCGTGCCTGTTGACTGCATACCCCAAATTCCTGTTCTCCGCCAACATGATGAGCGTTCATTTCAGCATCTCCAATAGATGATTAATAGTAGTATTAAACAGGTCACAAGCCAATATAGACCACTGCACTTGGAATCAGCTCCCAGGCAGAGCACGAGCCATTAGCCACTGCCATTGAGCCCAACAATCTTGACAAGGAAGAGCCTGTACTACCTGGTGGTGTAGGAGAGTGTGTCTTAACCCTGCCATGCAGGTCGCTAGACATTTCAGTAGTGCTCTTTATGCATGATCACAGAATCACAGAATGCTTAAGGTTGGAAGGGACCTCTAGAGGTCATCTAGTCCAACCCCCCTGCACACGCAGGGTCACCTAGAGCACGTGGCACAGGACTGCGTCCAAGCGGGTTTGGAAGATCTCCAGAGAAGGAGACTCCACAACCTCTCTGGGCAGCCTGTTCCAGTGCTGTTACCCTCATGGTTGAGAAATTTTTCTGGGCTACTGTTTCTCTGCAGGTGTTAAATGACTCAGATCCTTACTTGTAAAACTGATTTGCAGTGTTTTTTCTCTTTACCAAAAGAATCTGAAGGATGGATTAATACGTAAAAGTCCATAATGTTTAAGTACAGTAGTAAGAGTGCTGTATACCTGCCCAGAGGGGACATATGAAATGTACATGTGACAGATAATATACCTGGCACATGACAAAGCCATTTAAGAAAAAATCTCTGTAAAGAATTGGGATTTTAAGAATTCTAGGTATTTTATCATTATGCAAGTACACTCATAATCTATAATTGCAACATGAAAAGTGGTTTTGTTATCATCTTTCTTACTGAAGTTCTTCTTTGTCCTAGGTGCAGTAGCTAAATACGTTGCCCCATTTTATAGAAGAAATATGTAACAGGTGGATAAAACATGAGGAGCAAGAAGTGAGATGATTGTAGCCTGTACAGAATCTAAATAAGGCAGCAAAGGTTGTGTATTGCAATCCTCATCAGTGACATCCTGTATTTGTAAGCACAAGGTTTCTGTTTTCAGAATCTTTGAAGAGCTCCCTTGAACTACTTGTGTATAAGCCACTTATCATCCTTAATTCAAATACGCAGACATATTCTCAAAGTTGCATACGTGATCTGTGCCAGGAACAGCCTTGCAGTCATAATTTTTTTTCTGATGTTATCAGCTGGCAGGGTGCATTTTAATGTGTCTCAACAGGTCGGTTGCTTTTTTAACTTGTTACTCCCCTTACACATGGAACTGGAATTTGTGAACTGAAATCAGACACTAAATAAGCAGAATAAGTAACCTAGATAATATTCCAAAAGTGCAGAAATAAGAAAACTTGTGATGGAATGAATCTCTTTTCTGGGTCAGCCGTCTGGTTCTTCTCTTCCTTTGAGGTTTGTAGTCATCATTTAGTCTGGATTTTCCTTAGCAGCTTTTGGCAGACTTTGCTTTTTTAGAATAGTGCACATGGATATGGGAGACCATGTCCTAGGGGAAGTGGTAGGGAGTGATCTTCACCCAGCTATCTTTTAACAGTTTTATTAAAGAGGATTTATTTCAAAAGCAGAGGCCTAATCAACTTCATTCTCTTCATACTGGCACTCTAAGATTTGTGAAACCCTGGAGAGGGAACTGTGGAAAGGCATCAAGAAGATCTTAGATGTGAACAGGAAGGGCAGAAAAAGATTTAACCAGATAGAATGATTGGCAGTATGTTAGGCTAGAAAAGCAAATGTACGTGGCAGGGAAACTGTGCTGTTGAGAGTAGCCTTGGGAAAAATTTTGACTTTGTGCTGTCCTAATGTTGCACAGGTCTGACATAACATTTCCCCAGTTAAGAATATGTGTCTTCCCTAACTCTGTGCAGAGAATGTTTTCATGAGAGTCCCTTGTGTACCTCAAGTGGGACAGACCCACTTACACTGTAGGCCTTGAGAAGTAATATTCAAAATTAATTAGAGAAAAGGCCATGCTGAGAAAGACATCTACATGAGAAAAAGTCATATTGAAAAAGACATTTGCATGAGAGACAAAAGGTATGTAAATGGGAGTATTCCCTAATGCAGAAGCATTTGGCGGCTGAATGTGCAGATATCAAAGTCAGGAAGGAAGACAAAGGGAGGGTAAGAGCTGTGGCACTGCGTGCAACACAGGCCACATGAAAAATGCTGTGTAAACTGGGACATTGGCCTATTGGGCAGAATCGCAGGATGGATGTCTGTATTGAGAGGAGAGTAAAACAAATGAGCAATGTGCTCTTGGAGGTATGAAACATGGCACTTCTTTGTAAAAAAAAAAAAAAAAAGTCATTTTTTAAAATACTTTATAAATTGTATCATATGATGAAATTCCGGAATATGATACATTTATCTTAGGGTATGTGAAACTTAAAAGAACAAATCTATTCCATATTGTTTCTATACTGATACAGTCACAAAAATGTAAACAGTCAATTCTTTGCTGTTACTCTACTGAGAAGCTCAGCAATCACTGAACTAATATTTTACTTAAACTAAATAATACTTTCCAGTATGCTTATTTCAAATTTACTTCTCTTCCAAAGAAAATCAGTCTGCTCCGACATCTGTGAAGTGACCGACAGAGCAGGCACTGTTCAGCATTGAGAAGAGAAGGTTTTGGGGAAATCAGTGGTGCCCAGTGAATGGACAAAAAGCAATGGCCAGAAATGGGTACAGGACATCTAACTTGAACATGGGAACAAGCTTTTATTTTCTGAGGTTGGTCGAACACTGGAACAAGTTGCCCATAGAGGCTGTAGACTCAACGTCTTTGAAGACAGTCTGCACCTGACTGGACATGGCCATGAGCAGCCTGCTCCAGGTGACCCTGTTTGGAAGACAGTTTTGGACCGGGCAATCTTCCAGACGCCTGGCCAGCTTCAGTTCTGTGGTTCTGAGACTCAGACAGAAATCTCCACAGTATTCCACAGAGGGTTTCGATACAACAAATAGCAAGAGACTTAGACCTGGTTTCCTAAGTCATTCAGGAATTTCTGAACCTGAGTTCTTCCCACTTTCAGTAAGACTTACATTTCCTAAGAAATGTAAATCAGACTTTTTCTTTGCTTTCAAACCTGGTGTCTGCAGTTCCTGGGTTTGTTATCATCTTTGGCATTTTTTGCTGAAGGATTTCTTATGTCTTGAATGCATGACAAGACTTGTTTGCTTAAGAAAAATCCCGGTCATGCGGTCAGACAGGCAGAAACCCAGAATGTAAAATGTTCTGTTTTCTGTTCTTTCTTTCTCATCTGTAGGCTTCTTTCCATCCACCAGCTGAATGTGCAGTCGTCTTGCCCGCAGTGATGAGCACTTCTGTGGAAGCATGAAAAAAAATCCAGTTAATTAACAGATTCTTTCCTATTACTGATGAGAACTGCTTATGTGCATCTGACTGTCAATTAATTAAAGTAGATGCATGACATTACTGAGCATGTAGTACACTACACCTCACTGTGCTTTATTTGATTTTGTTGAAAAAATATTTCTTTGATGAGGAATGAGTCTCATTTGGTACCAGAAACCACTTTAAAGATTAATTTCTGTGTCAATTTTCAGTCAACAGTACTTTGCAAATTGCTGCTGCAGCCAATAATTCTTAGGGTTCCTGTAAGTTTTCATCCAAGTTAAAAAACCCTAAATCTCCACGTCTTGTGAAACAGCATAGATCAGATTGCTTTGGTTTCGGTTAAATTGTGCTTGTGTGGTGGATATGAAACAAACACTTCAAACTCTTGATAATTCTGATGGGAAGAACTTAATGCTGACTGGAAGTAATCAGGAGACATCCTGGGCTTGTCATGCAAATACCTCCTCCTGTGCGGAAGAACTGCCTTCAGACAGAGCAATAGTAACCCAACATTCATTTCACTGAAAGGGTATTTTTTTCTTCCAGTTTTAATTTTGATTAAATACTTTATCAGATGGCAAATATTCAGCTTGAGTTTTCTTTGTGGAGTGGCAGACTATTTAGCTAAGGCTTCTTAATGACTCAGATACAATTTGATCCACAATTTATTGATGTGCACTCTAGTTCTCATCAAAAACACAAATCTACAGTGGTCCATATGCATCTCCAAAGAGTCTGACCTTAATGACACTAGAGGGAGCCCCGGGGCTGCAAAAAAAAAATCTGCCTATAACAACTTGCTAAGTAAATAGTGCCTTATAAATGAAAGTTTATCTGGAACTTAGCTTCTGGAAAAAATGCTGGAGCTATTCAGGTGAGACCACACAATATTCAAGTTCTAAATTCCAAGTTTTCCAACACTTCATTTAGCAATCTAAGTGAATTGAGAACAGGCATTTTTAATAAGGAATCCATTTTTTGCAGTTAAGAGCATATATGAAGTTCAAAATGGAAAAAAAAAACTGTTTATGCTATGGTCCTGGTACTTGAAATTAGAAGGGTCCTGATCTGCAAAATCTGCACTGTCTCTGTGATCTCTTATCGAAGTCTTATGAGTTAGACTATCTGACTTTTCAATCAATCCTGACTTTTCAGACTGGACAGCTGAATTCTTATGAAGTCAACAGCAGCTGTCTGCACTCGCAATCTTGAAAGGCAGGATACACATTTGCAACAAAAAATGGGCTTTCCAAAAGTACATGAGTGAGCTGGGAATACTACTTACTTTGTGATACAAGTTGATGCTTGTTCCTAAACCGTTTTAGTGGTCTGAAAATTCAGTTGTGGCTATCTAAAAAGAAATACATTTGCACCAAGAACTGTCAAAAGTTTATCTGATGTCAGTGGGACTGGGAATACTGTTTATGCTGTAGGAGATAAAATTGTGCTGTGCAAGCCTAAAGCTAGGCAGAAAGATCTGCTCTGTCTGAAGGAGGAGGCTAGTATTGGAATCTATTAAGGATGTAAAAAAAAAAAGTCCTTTCTTCCCTTGGATAGCCTGTGCCTCAGACCAAGACTCCTTAGCCTGACTCAGTTCTTTACCATCCAGCAAGAGCCAATGTGTTTGGTCTGGAGGACACTGTTCACCATCTAACAGGAAAATATAGGCATATCTGGTGCCTTCCTGGGAGAACAGAGCTGTATGTGGTAGAACGTTTTAGACCACAACAGCTGATCCTTCAGGCTGTAGCCTGATGGTTTCCAGTTTGGGAACTTAAAAAATACAACAGCATTATAAAATGGTGTTCTGTGATACCAGCCAAATCTTTAAATATCAGCCCAAGTTGATTGCACATGAGACTTTACATGTCCAGAATTGTTTATAGGTTGCCCTTCTTTTGCCTTGTTTACATCTCTCATAATTTCTTTACAAAGCCCTAAAATCAGGGTGTGCTAGTCTGCCAAAATGCATTAGTTGCACAGTAAGGAGCGTTACTGAAATCAAACTATGGCTGTTAAGACAAGTGTAGGAAGTCCACTAAATGATTTCATAGTCGTAGTTATTGCTTTTTAAAATTTTTATTGTTTCTATATATGCAGTCGTGTTTCTTTATCCCAGGTATTTACTAGCATACATAGGCACAAGGGTTTGAATTGCCACACTAGCTTTAATAGAAATACTCTTCCCTTCAAGTTCAGTGTTTAGTGTTACAATTTAGCGTCCTCTCTTCCACAAATTCATATGCAAGTCTCAGGTCACTTCTTTCAAAGGAACCTCTTTGAAGCTTCCACTCCCGAAGTTTCCCCAGAGATAATCTGTCAGAAGTAGGAGTCTTGAACTTGAGCTTCAACCCCATCTGCCAAAGCAAAAGCCAAAAAAACAGCAAAGCAAAAATAGAAATACAGCTATAGCAAAACTATGCGAGTTATCTTAACACAGGGAGGAGACTGGAATTTAGCCTCTGTGTAGGTTGAAGGAGGCTGAGGAGCTCTAAGGAATGGTGCTGAAGAAAAAGCTTGCATATCCCTGGCTTCAGCATGCTGAAAAAAGAAGCAACAGCCAAGGGTTCAGTTCCAGGATACTTGTCTCCCTGAAGACATCTGCAGAAATTAAGTTCCTGTGTTTTAGTGAAAAATGTTGTCTCATTTCACAACATGGCTGAGATGATAGTGACTACCTGGGGATCAGAGACTGCAACAGCATATTTCCAAGTATCTGTATAAGAATGATGAATAAAAGTAATGAAAAGAAAAAAATGACTTTTATTCAGTTATCTTTTGAGTTTTATTTTTATGACACACTTTGCTTCCCTGACTAAAGTAGTTTTACAAGTCCTTTACAAGCAGTTTTTTATGCCACTCCAGTTGATTGGTAGTTTTATTATTGTTGCTTGTAACTCTCAAGACTCCTTTGGTTAGACATTTGCTATCTAAGAAAATCATTTATATTCATCCACGCTCATCTGTTTTTCTCACTTGTCTGCGCAAACAATCCATATTCTTCCAATAACAGTTATACATCTTTTTCCTTCTAGGTGATTGGATTGGTGGATTGGTGAAAATCTCAAAGGCATCATTTTTATTCCTATTAAACATCTGGAGCTTTTGCATGTGCTGCTTTGAACATCGTTAGAAGTGACTGCCTGTAGAGCACAGCCATCCTGCTGAAGTCATAGCTCTCATTCCTATTGCCTATGTTAGAAGATGTATTTGCAGATGTTTTTTGTACTGCTTTGCTTTTAAGAGTACTTATCATATTGCAGCTGCGGTAAGTTCACACCGTAACTAAGCAGAAAGAAGTCTTTTCTTGTAAATCAATACCCTGTGCTGCTAGCAGCTTTTACATCTGCCTTGGAGTCCTTGCATCAGTCTTATGTAGATGTTGCTGGGCTTGCTATGTTCTCCCTACCTCCAACTAGCTATTTTTGTTGTTTTCGTGATTTAACTGTTCTGCTATTAAAGCACATGTTTTAGAAATGATGCACTTCTTTATTTCTTTCTGTTGGCCATAGGTACAGAATGATGTAGGCTGTGGGTACATAATAACACAGGATGGAAGGGACCACCTGAATCATTAAATCCCACTCCCAGTTACTGCAGACATTACATCATATAATACTCCCTGTTATTCCTTTGTGGAGCTCTGTGTTAAAACCTTTCAGATGCATTGCTCTCACCCCTGTCCATGCCTGGCTGCCCCTGAGCCGGGTTACTCTTAACTGGAAGCTTCTAATTATCAACTGAAGACCACTTTGGCCACTTTGTCTCTCATTTGTGCCAACCTTGCTTTTTAGTCTGAACAGTTACCAAGCGCTTGGTGTTTAGCCCTTTCCCTAGAGTAGCTATAGATAGCATTTTTTTATTTATGTGTTCTCCTCAGGCTTGGCTGAACAAGCTGCCTGCATCCAGGCTCCTCTCATATAATAGACTCTCCATACTCCGAGTCTTCCTGTCAGCCTTCTGTGCATCTCTTCTAGTTTGAAACATCTTTCTTAAAAACACGTGACCAGAATTGCACACTGCAGGCCCAGATCTGTTCTTATCAATGCCTCATCTCACACCTTCCTCTTGTACCTTCAGAAAATACATCTCTATGTTACTCCATGGACCAGATCTAGTGGAGATCCATTTACCACTAAATCTGGCAAAGAAGGGGATGGCTACAGCAGTTGTCACACGAAATGGCTGTCATCATTCCTCCACTCAGGGATTCCAGCTTTTCCCCTTTGTGCTGACTGAAAGGGACTCCCTAATGGTGGTTTACACTGACAGGGATTGCCAGACTAGTGCCTATGCTCCCCTACGTTACGTGTGAAGCATAGCTGGAGCTGTTGTTGGCCTTGTACCGCAGCAGCATTTATCACACTTCCTAAGGCAACCCTCATTACAGATTTGGGTTCAGAACCCTCTGCCAGTTCTCCTGTGACACTTCATCATTATCTTTGACTTGTCTTGAGTAATAACCAATGGGACAGGAAATAGGTCTGATGAGATAATGAAGAAATAGTACAAATGGTAGACTGAAATGAGGTGTGCTGGACTGCATTGCAGAACTGATGTTATAAAAAAGTCCTTCTAAATTTCGTATATATTGAGGTATGTTTCTGTAATGGTTAATATGGTTATGGTCAGTATCTTATATAATTTGTATATGTTTTGCTGTGGAAGTGAGTTTGGAAGAGTGATTTGAAGACTGTGATGCTGGGGAGTCTTGCATCAGGTAAAAGGACCTGGGAAAACACAGGAGGGATTTTGAACGAAGAGGAGATAAAAAGAATATCAAAATAGGGCTCCTAACATCAGCAAAAATGTCCTGAGGTGGATAGGCATGAGACTTAATCCAGAAAACTTGAGTTGAGTAAGCATAGAAACATAGAGAGCTGGGAGGTCTTGAAGTGACATGACCTTGGTAAAGGTTGATTTCTATCGGCTATAATTTTGACATACTGGAGGGACAAGTCATTACACAGCCTCAGTTTTAGTCACTCTGTGGCTAACTTGTCATCCACAGTAGTTTAATGTGTCTCCCAGACAGGACAGTTGTGTGAGCAAGATTGTTTATATTTTTAACCCATTCGTTTTCAGAAGAGGAATGGAATCAGTTTTGAGAGATATCCTTTAACACTTCTGGCATAAGTTTGACTCATCCTGTCTGGCAGGTCCCTCAGTGCTCTAATACAGCCAATATGAACACTTGGTCCTGGTGTGTGGTATTTCAACCCTGAGATTGCATTTGGAAGCAGCCTCGTTATTGCATCTCATTCCACTATCCAGACCAACTGAATTGGAGCCAGTTCACTCCGAGCTGTTACTACTGAGGAATGTTTTAGTGGTTTGGTGGCCCCTGGGAGCTGGGAGAGAGAAAGTCATATTTTGAAACTGATCCAGACTAGGATTTTGGACAAGCCCAGATCTGCAAAATGGCAGCAGTGATACCTACCTCATTATATGAGATATCAACTACTTTAGATGAAGGATGTGAGATACTAGACTGCTACCTGCTTGCTGTTAGCAGGCAATAAGCCTATCAATTCCCCACCCTTTAGCAGCACACACAGTCTTGCATCACACTACATGGATGCTTCAAGGTTAATGTGTGTTACTCTGTGTAATTTACCAGTTGTATGTGGCTGCACACTGTTCCTCTGTACCTTTTTTTAGACTGAACACTGATGGAAGATTGCCTGCTTGCTGCTATTTTATCTAAGGGAATTTGGTGCAAAAAGTAATGATAACAACAAGATCAACTGAGAGACATGAACGATGTCTCGCTTAGAATTTGCCGTAGCCAGGTTACTCACCTGAGTTCATGAAGGACTGCTCTGACAAAAGAACGAAGGTTCAGGTTCAGACCGATCACAAATCGGTAGGAACCATCTGCAATGTCTTTTAATGCAAAATATGTATCAAAATATTATGACAGTTAATTTCTCCTTTCATCAGTTATCTCAGATCTGTCTAGTCCTGCTGTTCTTTTGCTAGTTGTCTGGGATTCTGGTGGGATTTAAATTGTTTTAAATTTCACTAGTTTATTAATGATAGCTCTCATACAAGCAAATTTTCTCCATGAATTCCATGTAACCAGCCCAGCATCAGCTCTCTCAGTGTTACTAAAACCTGGGCACTTGTTCTAGAGAAAGTTTCTAAACTTGCAGTGACACTCTGAGCAGTCGGTATGGGACTGTTGTCCACAGCAGGATATTGATGCAGCAGTAGGAAACAGTAGCTGTGACTGGAGACCCACCTTCACTCTGAATTGCAGCAGAATACAAACAGACCTGAGTTTGTATTAAGAAAGAGCAGAAATAAAGTAAGATATGCTGAGTGCCAGTATCAATTCCCAAACTGTATCCTGGCTGCTTTGAATATATGTTCACTCTTGAAGCAGTTTCAAAGTAGAAAATTCTTCACAGGAGCACCCCTGGAGCCAAAAGCAAGCCAGAGACAAATTGTTCCAAAACAGAAAGAACCTGAATGCCAATATTTGGTCTGTCTTTTGCACAGAACGATGCACAGAACGATGAAGGGTCTACAATATATTGTAGAACGATGAAGGGCCTCCAAAATATTTTGGAGGATGTATATGAGAATAAGAAGAAAGAGCTGTTGATGGAGAAAGAAAGGACAAAAAAAAAGTATAAGGGAAAAAAGGAGTAAAATAGAGAAGGGAAAGAGTTGATTCCTGCTTATAACTGCATTCCTCTTTGTCTTTAAGATAGATATCTGTTTAGGTATGGCTGGAATATAGGTACCAAAAAGAAGGGAATCCAGTGAATTAGATAAGGGAATCACTGGTAATTTATTCTTACTATCAGCATTTTCACTAAAACCAGGGTAATCCACAGAGCTTAGACTTATTATTCTTATTTGACAAACCTTCAAACTCCCAGTCCGTCCCATTCTCCTTCAACACAGTCTCTCTTCCCTCTTTTTTATGCTTGCAACAAAGTGTGATTTTCCGGAGGCTCTGGATTTGGTTCTGTGCATAGAACAATCCTCTTTATTCTATCATACTCCAGCCATGTTTCTTCTGCAAACACTATAACTGTTAAGCACAGCATGTCTGATTTACTTTGGCTTTCTTACTCTCTTCACCCAGAAGATGAGGAAAATAGGCATGCACGTCCACTGCGCATTGCTCAGTTCTGTATTCACAGCTCGCTGACCTGTTCAGTTGGCTTCTGGGGACACCAGAGCTTCTCCTGCTCATGCTGCCCAGTGAGAATTGCCTGAGGTGGCACTGACCACAACTAGAAGAAGGTTCACTTTCCCTGTAATATTCCAGTTTTCTCATTAACAATGGCAGAGGTCAGCCAAATCTAATATGATTTCTCTGAGGAGATCTCATGCCTAACTACTTGTGTGGGTGTTTCCTGAGGAATCGTCTGCCCACAGAGAGCCTGGCTCTTTTCGTGCTCATACTCATGTGACATTGCTGAATTCGGCTGAATTACAGTGCTTGAAAACTGTTGATAAAGACGGCAGAATCAGACCCACCCAATAATGTGCATTTTACAGGTCTGGGTAATTTTTTCCAACCCACTCCTGACTCCGCTTACAGACTATAAAATTGATGCTCATAAAATATAATGCTTGAAAGATCAAGTGAGATATTTTTGTAATTCTTAAAGAGTGTAGAGTTTTGAAAGAAAGCAATTGGTTGCTCTCCGTTGTGTGAATGTGGTTTTTCATATGGAAAAAAAGAATTAGTCACTTGATAGCTGACATTTGAGTAGGGTTATGTTGCAGATAGTCATTTTTCCCTTAAATACAGCAAGGAGGCACTTTTTTTTTTTTTTTTAATAAGCCACAGCTTTCAGCCATGTGATCCAATGAAAATAATTAGAAGTAAGAAATGAGATCCCTATGGATCTTAGAGGTCCAAGTCTCTTTGACTTCAGAAGTACCTGCTGTTTTGCACATTAGAATCCATCTATTGTAAAAATGCTCCTAACACTTGATTTTGTTCAGGATGATAGTTCTAATCTTTCACCTGTTTTTTACCAAAAAAAGGGATTTTGTGTGTATGGACAACACTGGAGTTGTGTTTTATTACTGATCAGACCTCTGAATACAGTGTTACTTCAAAAACAGACATATTGAGAGCATTTATTTCCTTGATATATCCTCCTCTTCATAGGATATTGCCACATCTGTGTCACAGTCCTCAAGAGGAAAGGAAAACCAAAGGGGAAAATTACTTATTCTGTTAGTCTCCTCCGGATGATATCACCAAGCAGGGTACGCATAGCTGTGCTCTCCAACTTCCAGCATAGGAAAGAATTTCCTTAGTGCTTCAACTCTTTCCCTGCAACTGTTGAGCAACCAGCATCTCTTTCCAACTTCAAAATAAACTGCTGTGGGGCTAGCTGTGTTCAAAACACAGGCAATCTCTTCCCTTTAATGGAAGACGGACTTGAGAGTTGTACACATCTTAACCAGTCTTGTCTTTGTCTCAAAACTTCCCAGCTGCCAGTGTTTTGAATGACAAAATTAAGCAGTTACAGTATTTTGACCATTTGACACCTCTCTCATGTTAATTTTCAGTGGAAAGAGTAACAGTAAAAGGTCTGCATTTTCCAAAGAAACCACTAAGTCACCAGTTATTTTTGCTCATAAAATCAGAGATGTAGGACATCACAAACTGCTGGCAAGTAATGATCGGTATATGCCAGCCCTGATGTGACAACTCTTTTTTTTTTTTTTTTTAACAAGAAGTCAATATTAGACAAAGAAAACTTATGAGGGAGAATTCTGGAGACTATCTAGACTTATGAATAAACATCCACTAATTAATCACTGGAATATGAATTCTACAGCAATTTGCTTTTTCATGGGTGACTTTTGAAAACTCACATCAGATTAATAAGACACTAAGTGCAGTTGAGAATTGCCTCAGCTGCACTGACCAAGTGCAGTCATGCTGATTTACGCTGCCTGAGCATCTGAGCTGGAGTTTCTTGACGTTGCTGTGGTGTGAAATGTATGTTCCTGTGAGCTAACTGAATAACATAGGTTTAATTCTTATTTTCTCGATTAGATCATATTCTAGAGCCTTCCTGTAGGAAAGAATTCCTTTCTCTTCATCTTGTTAATAAGATAAACAATAGCAAGAGTAACCTGAGAAAGAGAAACAGAAATTCTGGTACAAATTTTATGACTTTTACAAACTTGCACTTGTTGCAATGAACACACAGCAACTTGATACGTGTAGTCACATTTGTCTGCAAATACTTCATTAAGTTCCAGGAAATATTGCTTACTGTTCTTGGCAAAAATTCAAAATCTTGGGATATTATACCATTCATTTACCAAGGTATATGTGATTCATTCCTGTTTCTTCTGATGACTCATTCCTTCTCCCCCTCATCTTAGCTTCTCCAAATGTAACTTGGGAAAAAATACATTCAATTCTTGTCTAATTCTCATTTTGATATCTAGGTAAAGTCTCTAGGTGTTTTAAGAAATTCTTAGGAAATGTGCAAGTTTGTAGCATTGTTCTTGCAACAATGGAGAATAATGCTTGGTTTAAAGTGATTTTTTTTATCTTTCTTTGTTCACAATTTTCTGAAAACATTAAAATCAATTAAAGAAGCAGTTAGCTCTAATGTATTTGCTTATTAGACATCTACTCTTATAACAGCATGAATGATTTGACTTCTCAATTAAGGGGCTAAACCAAAAAGAATGGGGGAAGGCTTTTGGCTCCACTTCAGAAAAAAAAAATGTGGTTAAATGAAATATTTTGTTTGAGCCATAATCCAAATATTTGTTTCATTTTCAGCAGTGGCAAACTGGGGAGCAAACACAGTGAAACAGAGTTTGCCTGCTTATATTTTAGGCATGAGGGTATTGAAGCACCTCTCTTAAATACCAACCAAATGTGTTTTGTTTATCACAACAGCACTAATTTCTTCCTTCTCAGGAACAGTAAGCAGAAAAGTTATCTTTAAAACTTTCTAAATATATTTAGCTGAGCTTGATCTTAATTGAGTCTTTTAGCTTTGGTTTTTGATCATGACAAAGAATCACAAGAATATTTTTAAAAACTGACGGCATAAGCCAGAAATAATAACTCTGTTACAGACACCACATCTCTTTCCCATCCAGTTTTCATTCCTCTCTTTCTCCTCCTATTCAGCCATGTCCTCCAACAAGACCAGAGCCCAGGGCCCAAAAGTATACAGGAAGGCAGCAAGGAGAGAGGAGGGAAAAGCACAAGCATCAGAGGACAGAGATGTTTTCTCTTGTTCCTTCTACACTTTCTAAGCATCCTGCATGGCTGGTCTGCCAAGCAATTTTTATTTCTTTTAAATTGATAGCCTTTTCCTAGTCCACTTCGTAAAATTGGAATGTCAGTCTTGAAGTATTTTATTTTGAAAATTTTTAAGGGAAACATTTTGAATTTCTCCAAACAAAGAAATTGTCCCCTTTTTTTACTAAAAAATTATTTACAAAATCAACCTAAAATGTACAAATTCATTCAGCCCCAGCAGGGCTTTTTTTTTAACAAACTGAATGTCTGCAGCCTGAATTGCAGAGTGTCAGCTGCAGTCTGCCAGCCGCTGCCTTTTATCTCAATAAACAATGTTTTTCATTCCACGCGAAATGGGTTTTGTTCTTGTTTATACCCAGTGGTATAAAACAGCTCCTATTGTGCATTGTTCCCTTATGTTCTTTTAGAAAACCTGTTTGTTTCTGGCAGCCTTCTCTTTGAGGAATGTGATGCAGAGCACAGATAAAAGCGCAAGCATCTGTTAAGATGATTGGCATTATTCTGAAAACAGTGTAAAAAATCATCTACGATGGCAGGCAGGCACAACCAAAGGAACTCAACATAGCTTCCCTTTGCAGTGGCTATGGTAAAGCACACTCTTTAATTCAAGAGGACAGGGCAAAACTTTTTGTGCTTCCTAGGCATGGCAGTCAGGCACCAAGTGATTCATTCAACAGGAGATAGGCACTTACATAGGTGCTAAACATCAAAATACTTCTGAGCAAAACAAGGTGAGAGGAAATAAAAAATTTAAAATATTTGTTCATTCTTAGGAGGTTTAAGGACGTAAGTAGGGTGTAAGTCACAAAACTTGGCACTTGACCAGTTTTAAGACTTGGTGCTCTCTTTCAGTCCTAAGTAGTGGAGGAGGGTCTCTCCACTCACTGCTTCTATTTCAGGCAGCACCTGAAGGCTTTGACCTAACCTGACCCTGATCAATTTAAAAATCTGACGAGCATGGCTGGAATTATTTTTCTTTAAGTAACTATTTAAAATATACTTAAGCCCTTTAAGCCTTTTGTGCAGCTTTTCCAGAATTAATTTTTCTTTGGCATTCCAAAATAAATATTTCTGTAAAGAAAAATTGCTGTGAATTGACAACCTATGTGTGTTTTATGCATCTTACTAAAATATAGTCTTAATGAGGAACTAAGATGTTTCCCTGTTCTTTATAGGAATTGCCTCTGTTTCTGCAAGGAGATTAGCTCTTTTTATTATTACTCCTGATTTGCTGGATATATTCAACAACATCATCTTCCTGAAGGAGACCAGCTGTTACTATTCCTTCACTTCTCTCCTTCCCCCATGTTTTATTTTCAGTTTTGGGGCATGAAATGCAAGAAGCCCTTTCAGATGCTTTCAACAAATACAGGCACCAAATTCACTAAACATCAGCAAGTGAAAACAATTATGAAGAGTCTTCTGAAGGCATGCAGTCCCTTACACTTTCATAAAATGATCAAAGTGAGATCACCAGCATTCAAAACAGGGAAAGATTCTCCCCATCACTGACGTTTCCCTGTGGGCTACATGGAGATATCAAGTTGATACTTTGATAGATTGCAATCTGTTTTCAGCAGCTGACCCAGACATAACATCATCATTTCCTGATTATATTGATATGTGTTTCTATTATTTGCTTATTTTGCGCCTTAAGAAACAATTCCTTTTTGTTGTTAAACTGTAAACAGCATTGCAAGGCCTCATGTTAAATCATAACTATTTACCATGCTGTTCACGCACCTTTGTCCCCGGGGAATGTGGTGACGTGAATTTACAGGAAGATCGGGGTATTTCTCACCAACAGTTTCCTGTTATTGATATGCTTTTGTTTAGTTGTGATCTTTTTTTTACTCTTTCAGGTTCTCAGGGGAAAAATAAACAGGCACACGACATTAATCACAGTGCTCGGGTATCGTATTGGAAGTCTTGCAAATGCTTTTGGTGTGGAATTGTGAACTAGGTTTGGATCTTTCAAAAATACCAATGACAGGTTATTTTTTATTATTAGTAAGTCTCCTATTATGATAAATGATTCCAATAATTCTTTATAATTCTTTTGTGATAGTGTTCCTTTTTGGAAGCTAGGAGGGTTCAAAAGTTTATGAAGTCAACCTTGAATATGTGTGCGTGTGTAAATTCGCATAACAGGACTGAGCTTCCTTTTAAGAGAAAGCATGGACCACGTAGAGATATGGAGGTAACGCACAAAACCTGGAGGATCCCATTCGAGTCCTTTCAGCAAGTACGGCCAAAAATGACTATTTCAAGATGATCTGCCAATTTCTTTTCTTCACAAATAAATGAAGAATCAAGTTGCGATGAGCCCATACTCTTTCTGCAGCAAGGTGGTATTTAAATTATACTCTCTGATGCGCAAAGAGCCACCAACATAACTACCAGGGTAGTGCCACACATCTAACACGTAAATTGTGTTTTTAGCTATCCTACTTTTACTTCTGTCTCTGCAGTATTTGATACACTCCTAAGCAGTGTCTTTAGAGTAAAACTTTGATTTGTAGTAGGGGCTGCAGCAAAGCAACTGAGAAATTTTGTATCAAACCAGATTTTGTGGGAGTTCACTTTTTTCTTCTATAAAGTCACTGTAGAAAAAATGAGATAAAATGTAAAAAATGGTATCAGGTCCTGAGTAAGACCACTCAGGAATAGAGGTAAAACAACCCACTGAAGTAGACTGACAAGTAATGTAGCAGCTATATAGGTTTACTACCAAATTTTCAGTGTCTAATGTTTTTATTTCATGTGTCGTATTTTATGTAAGTAGCATCTTTCTAAGAAATTGTGTCACAATATGACATTCAGAGCTAAAATCTCAGAGAAAATCTCTATGGAAATCTCTATGGATTTAGATCCATATCCTGTTAGTGATTAAGAATTTATGTTGGTGTTTATTGTTCTGCTTTTAATGTGTGACAACTTTACTTTCCTTCATTATTGCTGCTAGCAATAAGTATTACAAATAATAGGCCAACAAAAGCCGTAGGTAACAGTGACTCAATATAAAGTCCATGCATCCATACAGTATGACTTTATATGTTCATAGATGTTTTTAATTACCTTCTGTTATCATTTTAGAATAGTTATTTTCTGGATAATCTGTAGATTTTATTTGAATTCTTAAAATACCCATTTGTTTTCTTTCTGACAGTCTGTGTAATCTAAAAACTATCGTAGCTTTCTCTGTGGCTATGTATACCAAGAGTACAGTCACATCCCCACTGGATTCCTATGTATTTGTCCTCATACATAAGCTCAGCCAGGCGAGGTCTGGCCAGTTTTAGGATGAGGGACTTAAATCTCAAGTTATTAGGTTATTCTAGTTGTAGTGTTTAGGCATTTATCTTTTCAACTTCCAGGTTTCGAAAGTAATTTGTTGGTTCCAGTAGTAAATCAAATATATTCCTTCTAAACAGCATCAGTTTAAGATTTCACAACTTGAACAAAATAACCTTTTCTTTCTGGAAATACCACCGAGAAAAAAAAAAAAAAGGGAAAAACCACAGCTGTTTTATTTAATCATAAAAAGATACTTCCAATGTTCCCTAAGCACATTTATTCCTCAAGCCATAAAATCTTTCATTCTCCCAAATCTAGTTCTTTCCATCCTAAATAAATCTCAAAACTAACAAATGAACTCCTCTGCCCACCAGCTACTCGACTCCTACTCTCCATGAACACTCTGTGTGCTGGGAGAGAAGCCCATGGGCCTCCAGACTGGATCTTCTGTTACTTTTTCCAAGAGCACCTAGTGGCACCTATTTGGGGCTTTACCTAAGAGTTTTATTCCTATGGGCTATATTGTAGTTATGGTGGACTCTACATAAAACTGTGACTTAATATTCGATTCATACATCAGACATCCTTTCAAACCTGCTGTCAGGGCCAATTGCCTTGGTAAAGATGGATTCATATAAACATTTTAGAAATGAATGAGAATCTGAATTCAGTTGTCATATCCGCAATTACACAGCATCTGAATGCACAGAATTCTAATAGAGCTCTTCCTTCCTCACCATGGATCTAAGACAGGAATCTCGATCTTCTATTTAAGTGCTGGACAGGACAGAAGGAAGTCAATATTCCATTTCCTCCAAGAAGTTTCAGGCTCTTCATTTTCTTCTGGGCTACATCTCTTTTAGTTTAGTATTTGATATTGGTGATCAGGGTAGAGGAAGCGAGAGGTTCTGTGGTTTCTCTGAGTCACAAGATATTTTTTGTTGTTGCTCCTATATGATTCTTGTTCTTTGTCAAGAACATCAGGAGCCATTTCCTGAGTAAACCTGATTCCAAAGTTTCCATTCCCAAGTAAACCTGACTGATTTGAAGGTTAATGTAGGCTGAACTACTCATAACACCAAATTTGACCTAAAAGCAAAGTGTAAATCACAGAGTTGGAGTTTTTTCTGGATGAGGCTCTCCAGGCTATTGGCAAAAGTTTCTTAGAATCATAGAATCATTGTGGTTGGAAAAGACCTTTAAGAATATTGAGTCCAACCATTAACCCTTCAACAGCATGCCTGTTAAACCATGTCCCTAAGTGCCTCATCTACACATTTCTTGAACACTGCCAGAGACAGTGACTCCACCACAGCCCTGGGTAGTCTGTTCCAATGCTTGACTACTCATTCTGTGTAGAAATTCTTCCTAATGTCTAACTCAAACCTCCCCTGGAGCAACTTGAGACGATTTCCTCTTGTCTTATGAGCAGTTATTCTGCAGAAGAGATTGACCCCTGCTTCACTACAACCTCCTTTCAGGTAGTTGTAGAGAGCAATAAGGTCTCCCCGGAGCCTCCTCTTCTCCAGACTAACTAACCCCAGCTCCCTCAGCCACTCCTCATAAGGTTCTGTGCTCCAGCACGTTCACCAGCTTTGTTGCCTGTCTTTGGACACATTCTAGCACCTTAATGTCTTTCTTGCAGTGAGGGGCCCAAAAACTGAACACAGTATTTGAGTTGCACCAGTGGTTTTACTTCAGACAGCTTTTCATTGAGTATAGGCAACTTATCACACACTGCTCCCAGGTCTCCGCAGTCCAACACAGAAAAAAGGAAAGCATATATAAAATCACTCCTTTCTGTTTAAGCAAATCGCATGATTCCAAAGAGAATCCAGTTAGCATTTCCAAACAGCTTCAGTTTGAGCTGAGAAAGGGTAACACAGGTCTATTCCAGTCCAAGTCCTGAAGACCTTTCAGCTGGCATGATGTCCTCTGCTGATTTATTTAGCTAATGATGAGAGCTGAGTCATAGCAATCAGCAGACTGACACAGAAATGACAGTGTTGGAGTGAAAATACTCTCTCCATTTATTTCAGAGATGTTTACAGTGACTCAATCCTGCAAGGTGCAGAGCTTTCTCAGGTTATCCAGTGAAATTCCTGAGTACTTTCAAAAAGTCAAACATTTGAACAAAGCTTACAATATTACTTAGGTGCTTAAATGAAAACACACTACGTGTGGTAAGTACTTCACTGGGTCCAGTCACAGGGCTGATCCCACTAAGAACCGAGCACCTGGTCATTTAGGCCCACTGCATAGAGTACATTTTTAAAATGTAAAAAACCACTATATTTTCTCTTGCAAAATATTTATTCGTGCTTTTCCTAAGCTTTGTTTTTCTCCAAAATTTTTCAGATACTGATGCCAATGCCATAATACAACAATTTTGACTCAGAATACGATATATTAAACTTTTACACAGATACACACACAAAAACAAATAAGAAGAGAATCATAAAATCCTTTTCTTTTTTCTTTTTCCTTTTGATTAAAGAGTTGCCCCTTATTAGGATTTCTACAAATCACTCGTGAATGTTGCCAGCAATATTCTGGGAAAAATGAAGAACAATATAGAACCTACTAAATAGCTCTTAGTCAAAAAATCTTAATATGTTATCTTAGTAAAATGCACTCATTTTACATTTAGAACACTTAAAAGCACAAAATGTCTAATTACAGTTCTAGTGGATTATAGAGTGGTACAGAGATGTGGATTTTCCATTATGCTTTATTTGGATTTCACTAAAAGGCATCAAGAATTCATAGAAAAAAAAAGTATTCAGCAGAATCCAAGCTTGCAGGCCTTCTAGGGCACTCTGATTTTAACAAAAACTAACCCAATAACTATTTTAAAAGTTCCAGGTTATATCACTTGTTGATTCCTTGTATGATCCCACCTGCTTTCCTCCACTGCACTTTGGACTCCTATGATTCCATCCAGTAACCGTGCAATTTATATGTCATTTGCTTGGTAGGAATTTTAGATCATGAGCTAGACAATACATTTTCAGCTCAGGCAGAGAAATGTTGTACAGTCTGTGAAGAGTTTACACCAGGAGAAAAAGGATTTCATATCCCAATGACAAGATGGGAGCAGAGCACTCGTTTCTTTGCCTTGCAAAAAGGGCTTCCTTGGCTTGAGGATTTGCATGCATCACTGCAACACAGTGGGCTAGTGCATCCTGGTAGTGTTGGCTAAGGGCTGGAAGAAAATTGCTGCCCCAAATTTTATGGATCTTCCATTATTCCCCAAAAGCTACCTCAAAAAGCTTGTTCCATTCCATGAACTGATTTGGGCCATGCCAGCAAGAGCTCTCTCTTGCTCACCTAAGGGGAAGTTGCAGGTGCCAGAAGCCGGTACCTGTCCTCTTCCCACCCTGGCCATGGCCTGGCAGCCAAATTGGCTCTGCTCCAGCTGCTCTGTGTTGCTTTCAGAGGCTGTTTGAGACTACAGCACGTTTCAGAAGGTCCCCTGCAAGCTCCCCACCAACCTGCTTTGATCAGCCCTGGATGCTGCAGCACGCACAGACAGATTCCTGCCAGCATGGAGGGTATTACCTGCTGCATCCACCATTCACCCATGCTTGGAAGTACTCTACTACATTTATAATAGACACTCCCAGCTTGCAAGACCCAGGGAAAGTTCTCTGCATAAAATGATGCCTCCTTTTAACAAACCATGTAATGAATAAAGATCTAATCTGGATGTCTGTGTTTAAACAAGGCTGCTAGCTTTTTTTTCAAATGTACTTTATTAGTACTAGACCATTTCTCAAATACAACTTTTGACCGAATCATTTATTTCAAACAGGAGAAAAGCCTCATATGGCTGATGAAATTATTTGGAAGTGCTAAGTGTACAAATCAGAAAGAAAAATATTTGCTTTTCATGAAGGCCTGGTGGCAGGGAAAAGATTCTGGAGACATTTTCAGCTACTCCTTGGAAACCTGGCACCATGGCCAAAGGACTGCTTCTTGCAATCTTTACTCCTTTCACACCAAACTCCACTTTCTTCGATAAGCACTTACTGGGTAAGGACTGCAGAAACACCAGTTTGTCCTCAAGGGAAACAATCACAACAAAGATGCTTAAGTTTAAAAGAAAAAATATATTTTAAGCATCTCAAGGTTTTATTAGCAAGAGAACTGAGTCTATTTCCAGCTTCTCCTCGTCTGATGGTAAACCCAACCATATTATACCACTACTTTGGGTCTCACTTTCTTCCTTTTTAAACAGGAAAGGGAAATGTGCTTTAGAGCTTGAGAGGCAATCATTAAACAAAAAATAAATATTGATATTATTTTTATTACAAGTGTAGGAGGTGTAATCATTTTAGTGTAATGTTAAAAGTTTCTCAGTTTCAAACTTTGTTTCATTTTTATTTTTCTGCTTTCTTTATTACATGTTGCAGAACATAGAAGGAAACTTGCTCTTACAAGCAATAATTGGACAGAAATAGTATAAAGAAGTAAACATTTTAAATTAAATTAAAGAAAACAGTTTAAACTTCTGTGGTGTGGTAGAGGGAAGAGATAATAATATGAGTTTTAAAATGAGATGTCATTCTGTCTTACAGAATTTGAGGTGGCAGAGACAGGGTTTGTCTGCTGAAATAACTTGAGCTGCACCGTGGAAAAACATCTGTGGTGAGAGGAGAAAAAAAAAAAGATCTTTTCCTAATAAGAATTAGAAAAAAAAAATACAGGCAGGAAGAAACAAATTAGCATAGCAGAGAGGCTGATTTTACTTTAAAAAAGCAAGAGGCAAGGAGGGACACTAGGTAGGATCCTGAAGAGCTATTGTAATGCTCTTACAACTGTAATATAGAATACGTTGTCTCCTTGAGGATATCCTGGAGATTAGCCTGATTCTCTTTGAGTGTAACTCATGCTAATGAGTCCTACAGAGAATATCAGGAATATTGACTAATAATTATGAATCACAGCCGGGATACATCAATATACATGGAAATTATAGTCAACCTTCCAAGTTTAAATATTTGCCAACACTTGCCTGCTTAGCTGCCGAGACTTAAATGTCCGTTTGAACCATGCCACGTAGCACTGGGACTTCTGTGCACTTGGGTGTCTGCAAGCTCACAGGAAGACACAGGCCTGTCCCAAAGCATTTGAGTGTCTGCTAGAAACAATGGCCCGAAACAAAACGAGGGAAGCAGAGAGGGAAAGGGACAATGAGGGCTCGGGTTACTCCCATGGATAATGAAATGGGCCTGAATCATCTGAAAGGCTCCTCGGTAAATAGCTCTTGCTGTCCTGCTATGTGTCCGGACAGCTGGTGCTTTTGCGCAGCTTTAATGATCAGTCCATTCAGTTTTTGTTTTGATGTGGAGGATGTTGTCTGCATTGTAAGGCGAAGCAGGCCTGGTTTTGAGGAGGGAAGCAGGACTTCCAGCTTTCAATGCCACTGCAATATAAAACCTAGGAAATACCACTTTTTAAAAACGTGTCTAAGGAAGACAACAGGAACTGCTATTGATGTTATTACCTGGCTTTCTGGGCTTTTTCAAGTCTAAAATCCCAGAATTTGAGCTGGGACTATGGAGAAGATCCTCCTGTGGGTTACTTTATACTTCCTGAGAAATCACTAAAATTTAATTGCATCTGATAATCACTCAACAAAACTTACATGCACCCTGCTGTCTCACATACATACTTGGGTGAAGAAATGCTATTCCCAAAATATCTGTGCAAACAAAAATATTTTCACATCAATCTTGCTGCAGAATGAAGGTGCCTGAAGATGCACAAAGTATTGGAAGCAAACATCTATCTATGGCTAGAGGAAACACTCGTGACTGATGAGCAAACTGCTGCTGGGCTGTGATAAACCACCTGCAGCAGCAACCACCTCTTGCTCTGAGCCCCCTGGTAATATTATGGGGCTCTAAGTGGATACAGGGTCAAAGTGCATCTGCCACTGTAATCCAGTCTCCCTGCATTAATAGCAAATCACAGGCACGAAAGTTAAACCAATGCATACCTTTTTTCTGGTTAACCCACTGGATGCCTGGAGGCCTGTGAGTATTTTAAAGCGGTTTGAAGAAAGGATGACCATGAATATGCAGGTCATTAGCCTAATACCTGCAGCCGTGGGTTCAAATGCAGGTTTTGTGACTGACCGTGTGTCAATGTAGTCAGGGCTGAGACACTTGGGCTCCTCTTTCTTCAGTTTGCTGCCTGTAACCTACATTGCCTTTCTGTCTATGAGAGCAGCAATGAGAAACACATTTAGGACTGTGAGATGCTCATGAAATAGCAAAGGAAGCGCCATACAGCAGTGAAAAGATTTTATAATACATAGGGCTCCCTGCTGTTTTTTCAAATGAAAAATGCTTGTATCTGATCACCACCGCCTGAACTGAGTTTCTAGAGAAATTATATCTGTGTTTTTGAAAGCACCAGAGCTACAGGTAACTCCTTTTCTGTTTCTCCATCTGTGAGTGTTGCCAGTTGAACTCTAAATGCTTCTGTCTCTTTCCTTATTAAGGATACTATTTATAGACCCCCTGGCTGCATTCCACCTGAAGGTCAGATTGTTTACACAGAGTGAGGATATATTGTGCTTTTTTTTCTAAATAAAGAACACATTTTTGATTCATAAAAAAAAAAAATCTTTTCTCTGCACAACAGAATGGACAGCTCTTGTTCCTCACTCACAACAAAGGCCTGGCTGCAATTCCAAGGAATTCCAGAGAAAGGAGACAGCGGAAAAACTGGGTAATAAGGATATACAAATGTATGCAAGAAAGTAAAGAGCATGCAAACAGTAAATACAGTAAATACAGATAAATGCAAATAAAGGGCATGTATCTCAACTGAACACTTAACAGCTTATATTTGAACTCCTGCTTTTCTACTAAACATCACATGAAATCTTGCACAGTTTCATATTCTATGGGCAATGCTACTGTTGCCATTATTGTTTTTTTTTCAGTCACAGGAATTTTCCTATTTCCTTTGTTGAAATCGGGATTGGGTCAAAGGTTTCAGGGACATATAAGCCCCAATATAAAAGGACGATGGGGAGTGTTGTATAAGTAAAATGTCAATTTTTATGAATATGTTATTTACTCTCATTTTTTTACTATTTCTGTTTTTTTACCGTTTTTTTTTTCTTCCACTGCATTCCACATGTTTTATAGAAGTACTTCATCTTCAGATGGAACAAACAAGTTCTCTGAATATGACATGATGTGATTCTCTCTTTACTCCATTACTCTTCAGTTCTTCAGCCTTAATATAATATGAGAAAAATGTCACCAAGGCAAAAACTATTCTCTCTGTATCTACATTTAAAAACATAAATAAAGAAAAGGAGACATTTTGGTACTTCAATACTGCAGTAGTTTTCAAGAAAGAAGTACATAGACTGGACAGAAACTTGTACAAGGTGAACCACGTAGTTCACATTATCACCAAGAGAGCTATTTTGACCTATTATTTCGATCCTTAGAAGTTAAATGTCCCAAGAAAAAGATTTGATTCAGCATATCACGAGAGAGGCCAGAATGTGGCCAGAGAAGTGACTGTAGTCTCTGACTTCCGGTGTTCACATCTCACTCCCCGTAACTCCTGGCGCTGAACCCCTGGCAGTTCCAGTCGTAGGGAGGCTCTACTCTGTGCCAGATGGAAAAGGTGACAGATCCTGAAGAGGTTCTGGTGAGTGGTGGGCAGATCAGATTGGTTGTAGGGTGCTACAATTCATTATAAAGAAGATACTGGGCTACAAAGACATTTGGTACGACCTAAGACCATTCTGACCTTCTCTTTATGTTATTACATTCCCTGAGGAAGCAGCAGCACAGAAAGATGACCCTGCTTTACCTGATGTCAGGGCTGAGACCAGCTACCACATTCTTCCTATGCAGTCATCACTCCTCTGGTGTCCCATGATTTCCCTGTATGAATCGGCCAAGACTGATCTCACCTTTCATTCTTTCTGCTTCTGCCTCAGCCATCTATAGAAAAGAGCCTCACACCACCATCACCTTATCTCCCTATCCAAGATAGCACAAGCCAAGCTGGTTAGAGATGCGAATGCCCTAGAGACAAAGGCTAGACCCAGGTATAGCCTATGTTGTCCTGGAAATCATTTAATTTTGTGCCTCAGGCATTTGTGCAGAGTTTCCATTACGGAAGGATTCGGGGATACCAAGCCAGGTACAAAGCTCGGCAGCTCGGCAGTGTTTTGTAGGAGGAGTTCACAGCAGCCAGCGGCTGCCAGCCTTTGTCATTCGGAGTGGGAGCAGCTCCAGGAGGCTTTCTAGAGCTGGGAGATGAGAGATTAGGGAGGGAAAGAGATGCTTTCGCTGTTCACCCTTTTTGCTGCTCACTCTGGTTTTATCGTTGCCATTGGAAGGCATCATTACCACTAGCCCCAGGCTTACAGTTCCTGTTGGGAGCCAAGGGCCAGAAATCATTTTTCTTTTTTAACAACACCGTTTGGACTGTATTTGTGGCTCCTGATTTCTGAATCTCTGGTCCCCCCTTGCAAGTCTTTCTGCCTAAGGAAATTCCAAAACATTCTTTTTTTAAAACACCAACTGAGGTTCTTAACTAACTCAGTGAATATGGGTCATAGGAAAACACTCAGCAGTGTGAAATTTGTGGTACCATTTTAAGAGGTGATAGCACTTCCTGTTCCATAAATAGACGACATGCCTGTATAAGATCTCAAGAACTTCAATATACAAATAAGAAAAAACAAACAAACAAACAAAACACATCTTACAACAACACAATATTTTACTAGAGCTGGTATCTTAAATGTCCTGGTTTGGTGATTTTGTTTATTTATTTGTTTTCTAATGACATCCTGAAACATTAAAGCAAAACTGGATAGCGATGGTTTCCTAGGAGCGAGGAAGCCTGGGACAGACTGAAGAGCAGACTTGCATTCTCTATGTGTGCTGCTATTTTCTTGTGCTTATAAAGCCTTATCATGTTCAAAGCTCAAAACTGCCAATGTAAATTTCCTAAATGCCTTTAGAAAACCAAGAGCTCAAGCAATGCCAAGAGAAACACGAGTTCCTGAAGCTGGCCAGCATTGCTTGGGTTTCCTTTGGAAAAAAAAAGAAAAAAAGGAGAGAGAGAAAAAAAAAGAAAAAAAATATCCAAATGCCTGCTGCAATATATAAGAAAAAGCTACACAGGAGTTGAAGGGAAGCTGCATAGGAAGCAAAGCATAGCTGAAAATAAAAAGCGGGAACAGAAAACTAAAAATAACAAACAGGAAAGGGTGACACAGCTGCAAGGGCTCTCATGCATTCTCCCTCAGCATTGTACCTATTTTTTTTCAGGAACATACTAATATTGTGTTTGGATTTCAATGGCATTCCAATCCATTATTTGTTCTTCAAAAATAGATGTTTCTCCTGTGAGGAAGAAAGACATTTTCAAGTAATGTTCATACGACTCCCGTTATCCTAGTTTATCAAAGAACTCTCTTGCAGCTTGGTGTTTAGAGGCAGCAGAATGACTTCATGATGTAAATTGTTTCAAGAAAAATTAAAAGAGGTGGATAAAAATTCACTGGAATGGTGAAGATTTGCTCTCGCATCATTAATTGTTGCACCTAATTTCGGTCCAATATTTACGTTAAAACTTTAATAAGTAATAGGGGAGCCAGTACATAAGTTGGAGTTGCAGTTACTGTGGAAGCGCAGTGGTTGGGAAGGAAACAGGGAGGAGCACAGCAGAACTGATAAATTTAAAGGAAATCTTTGTCTTTTTCTCCATCCAGCCTGGCACTTGAAGAGAAGCAGCAGGGAATGTTTCAGCATGCAGAGACCAGGTCCTGCTTTGTGTTTGCTGTATTCCCCTATGTGTGCTATCCCTATGTACTCGGTATATGCACCCGCTGTGCAAGCGCTGAGCCGGGCAGGCAGGTTGTGCGTGGTCTGTGGCCACCCAGGACACAGCTACGCGCTCGGCTGCTGCCAGTGTGGGGAGAGCAAGAAGGGCAGAAGGTGCCTCTGGGCAGCCCTGGTCCTCGTGGATGGTCGCAGGAGTCGGTGGAAACCACACTACGAGAGAGTGTCACGGAGAGCCTGTCAAACTGTCAGCTCCCACTTGTAAAATCCCTATTTTCAGCAGACACAACAAAAACAGGAAATATTTACCAACTTTGCAGGTGTCAGGAAGTACTCTCAAAGCACTGCTGTGACCTGACAGTCCATTTAAACAGATATCAAGCATGCACAGAGGTGATAATAAATATATTTCCATTTAAACTGTGGTTTGGTGTGTTTGCACTAATACGTAAGTCTCAGCAGATCATGGAGACAAATTTATGCTGTTAATCATATTAGGGTGGTTATGCTGTGGTATGTCTCAAAATAACCTGTGCAAATGTGTTAATGCAAGGAACTTATACCTTAAAGTACATTGAAGCTGTTTTGCAATGTTGAAGCTGATAAAGCTGTTTGTCATGTAATGTTGGTCTGTACTATATGTGTTGTACAACATTTGAATCACAGGTGGAACATATCTGAATGCATTTTAGGCTTTTCTATTCCTCTGTATATTTCAGGCATACAACAATATGTTGCTTGTACTGTAATGGTGCCTGCAACATCCTATGATACAGGGTATAACAGAAACAATTATATTGTATTACAATATACTTGACAGTATATTTACATATTAAGCATATAATCTGTAATAATCTGTGTATATAATCTGAAATAATCTTACTATTTTGCTCTGTACTAATTGAGAAAATCAAGACTACTAGAAATGAGGCCTATTTGCCACTTACAAACACAGTCTCATTGGAATTAATGTATGAAAAAAGTATTTAAATAAAGTGGCAGGAGCAGTCAGAACTTTTCTTCTGGAAGAAAAGAGCATCTACGGCTGATCTCTGGCTTGCTGGGATGAGGAAGTGGCACCTGAAACACACACAATTAAGTGTGAAAAGGAGAAAAAGTGTAAAAGAGAGTCTCCTTGCACAAAACAAGGGAAATGGAGAGTGGAGGGGAACTGAGAGCAGATGTGACAGGGGAGGTAGAAAGTAGAAAGGAAGGACTATAGGGAAGGCAGATTAGCAGCCCTAGGTTCCATGCACATCATTTCATGCAATTTGCTTTCTCTCTAATGTAATGTCAGAAACTATTTTGTGTGGAGCGATCTGTCACCGGGGCAGTTAAGGAAAAGCAAAGGCTTGATGGAAAATAGAAGAATTTGTCCCCAAATTGTTTGACCCAAAATGTTTCCTCCCATTCTGAATTCTGGGCCATCCTGAATGTGTCTGTTTTCTGCAGTGACAAGGAGCAGGCCCCAGCAAATTTTCTTACTCAAATAGTTGTAGCCAGCAAATTTACTTATTCAAATAGTTGTAGCCATTTTGTAGCCCCTCTATGGACCTGGGAGAAAAATTTTGCCTAGACTGCATGCACAGTGGCTATGCAATAGTCTGGAATCTTATTCTGTTTATTATCAATACACACAATAGACAGTGACACTTTCATTTTTTTTTTATTGAACAATAATAATCATATACTTTTAAAACCAACCAGCTTATTAGATTTACCTTCAAAAACCCATAATGTCATTCATGACACTGTTGCAAAATAACAATAAAGTATGCAAATATTCATTTCAATCTTTAAATAATTCTCTTCAGTCTGCTGAAGGAACATGCGTTTAATCCTGCTCTCACTAAAATCAAGAAAATTACTTTTGATATCAGTGGTTGAGAATCAATATCTTTGCTTGTAAAGATCCAAATATAATACCCCTTTCCCTCAGACCTAAACATCGATACAGGTTAAAATATGGTACATGTTAGCTTGAGATTTCTGTTCATTTTTCTCTAATTATTGTAGCCAGAAAACCCATAGTGCCAGACTTAAATGACTGCAGTCACTTTCTTTTTATTCTAATTCCTCCATAGGTGAAAACAATCTGTGTTGACTGAAATTGGCTTTGGATCGGGATTTGGACTCTTGAAAGTCTTTGGAGTTTCCTATGTTCATGGCATTGCTGTCAACATTCACACTGATTTCAGAGGAAAGAGGGCTGCTGTCTAACAAGGCTGCTCTGCACCATGAGGAGCTTCCTGGCTGCATGCAGTCCAGGCTTACTCCAATGCCACTACATTAATTTCCAGTATCTGAGGATCTGATTGTTTCCAAACATATTAGTAAAGCCATCTGAGTGCGGATTTTTATGTTTCAAATAAAAAACTGAAAGAGAGACCGCTGATTCCTGACTCCCTAGTGCAGGCAGGTTACGTTGGTGGCTGGAACAGGACTGCTTGTCCCTGCTACTAAGAAATGAAGGAAGGGGCACCCAGGACCTGTCGGCTCTGGCTGCTCTATCCGCTATTGAACTGTGAGTCCGTGTCTTGTCTACATGTGGTTGGATAAAGTCCATCCTCAGAGTCAGAGAGGAGCTGCAGCCAGCAGGGAAGAAGGAAGATCCATTCGCTGCCCTGTGGCCTCGGACCTTCTCTTCCTCACAAAATGCAGATATCACCATAAGGGCACTAATATATCTATTTTATAGAGACATATACATTTAAATAATACTAAATAACTTCTGTGTTTCCAGGCGTTCCTCTACAAATCTGCATAATTTACCAAAGATCTGTTTCTCTATACAGAATTTAATATTAGATATCTACCTAATACAATATATTTTTACAGTGTCTCAGCTGAGATATTCACAACATATAAACTTAAATGATAGGTGTTTTCTCCCTGAAAAAGGCATATTTTTCTCCTATGAACTGTAACCAAACTTTCACAGCCCAGAAAATGACTAATGGTTGATGGTGGTTTATTTAATTCACACCACTATGCTCCCACAATATTATTATTTCTGTTGGTATGACTCAGGGGCATTACTTTCTATCCTGGGACTTGTTGACGTGCATTTCTTTCACTTTGGCTCCATACCAATAATTTTGGACTCACCCAAAAGGTCCACTGAATTCAATGAGAGCTTTTCTGGTCTGAGGCTGCAAGAGTTGGCCTTCAACTTTATTTGAACAAGGAGGGTTGAATTGTGTTGTTGTTTTCTTCTTTTTAATAATACTATACATTCAGCAATCCACAATACATTTCTGTGTTCAAATACGTATCAAAACAAATATCAAAAATCATATACACTGTACAGTCTATTTTTAAGTAAACATTTTTCTCATGAAAAACAGAATCACAATTGGCCTTCAGAGGTTACATTTTCATATGCTATAGGTCTACCTAGTTCTTAAAGTGTGTTGTTGCATATTCAATAATCTGAGAAATGCATTCACTTGAAAGTCTTATGAGTGTGAGTAAATATCAGCGAGGATTTAGCCATTTCATTACCGGAGAATGAATTGCTTTCTCCTTGACAAATTCCTCTTTTACTGAATTGCCATCCCCTGATGCCATGTCGTTCTCTGAAAATTTAAAAGAGAAGGTAGATTTTGTGAAAAAAATAAGAGAACTGAAATGTTTTCATACAACTTCTTTCCTGGGTTTGGGAACATTTCAGTAAATTATTAATTAATAATCCATTTTACATGAATCTACCTGAATATCTTTGGTTACCTAGTTGCAAAATACCTGCCAAATTATGGCATAGAACGGATGTGTTTTCTAATAGTTTAAGCATAAGGCAGGTGACCTGAATTCAGCTTCCAGCGCTCAGACTCCCAGAGTGACATGGGATCAGAGAACATATCCTCACCAGGACCTCTGCAGTAGTGGATCCTACAGTAGTAAATTAAACAGTCTGGAGGCTGTCATGGAATAACCTGACGCATACCCTTCAGCTCCATTACCCTCCACAAGAAGGTAAGAGATATCCGGTCTGCCTGCTGGAAATGGTCGCTGGCTCATGCCAGTTCCTGAACTCTGACTGCGGTTGCTGGGAAGAAAGTCCAGCTGGTCTGGCACCGTCTGTGCCAGGTGGACAGGACAGTGAAGAGCAATACACAGGAACACTCTCTGCCACTGCTTAATTTACTAGCATACATGTAGCCATAGGATCTCTCTAAAACATATGGGCCACAAACTGACCTGAGTAAGATATGGAAGCATTCAGTTGTTATATACAACTAGCCAAATCTCTATCCCAGATTGCATAGCTGCCACTGAAGACCACTATTAAAAGCAGTCATTTGTGACCATCCCATGACCTACTATACAAAATATTCCTGGTCTACTATATCAGTGATGACCTCTGAGGGATAGAAATCTGTATGTAATCTTTGCATTGGCAACAGCAAAAGTTCCACTTGCTTCTCTGGGATGAAGAGATCCCTCGGTTGGGTTCACACAATTAGCTAAATATTGCGTCTGCACAAGCTTTGATTCAAAAGTGGGGCAGTGGGGGAGAAAATGGAGCAGGAACTAATGAACAGGCTACCTGGTAACCTCTGGGCATATAGTAGAAGCAGGAAAAAAAAAGAAAAAAATGAAGACGATATTTTTTTGAGTTATTTCAGCACCCTTGGTACTACACAAATGTAGAAAGGCAAAAGAACATAAGCACAGAGAAAGGTCAGAAAGGAACAAGACTGATTTTTTTTTCTAAAATGATTTTTAATGTGATATGAACAGCTTGTTCCTTTCTATTCTTCTCTATACAGAGAAGAGGAGCAAGACAACCCCTATATATTACAGCAACAAGCACTAGACAGTTTAATGTAATAGGAAATAATCAGAACAAGGCAAACAAATTGCAGCTGGAGGAGAAAAAAACTTCTAGGATTTGGGTTAAATTCGAAAAAAGTCCCCAGTATACTAGGATTAAGTCACTGGTATTTATTTGAAATGTTTAAAATTCCTTTTAATGCCTTTTAATTCCTTTTTAATGCCTTAAGTTCAGCATTACTCAGTTAAATGTACTTCAGTATTACCAGACAGATAATCAAAGAGGAAAAACTTTCAACCTCACGTTTAAATAAAATCTGTAATCTCTTCCTTCTGCCTCCAAATACTCAATTGTTTTCACATACTTTCACTTTTTAGAGAATTCGTGAAGAATCTTTGCAAGCTTACGAAATAATATTAAACATAAGTACGTATTCTAGGAGACATGCTGTGTAAATAACTAAATGAAATCATCTCATAAAACATTTCACGGACATCTGAAAATGTGTAAGCACTGGCTTCAAAGAAAAAAGGTAATTTTTACCACTGGCTCCATGCATCTAAATGGGCTGATACGAGTCTCGGCATATCCTTGTGTTGCACAACCAACCTCATATCACTAGTGCATGCAACAGCTCCAAACCCTTTTGCCTTGTTAGGTTTTCCAGATGGATTGTAGCACACCTAATTCCCTGCCATAAGTTAAAGGAGTTGCCAATGAGAAAAATAAATGTGCCTTGTTAGATAATAGCACAGCTGCACCACAGCACACAGCGCTCACGCACAGTACCCACCACGCGCTCATAGCTCACACACAAGGTGGTTTCTGCTAAAAGCCCCGCAAGAAGTCTTACCTGGGTGTGAAATGGCTTTTCGTCGATTTGGAGCAGAGAGTTGAAAAAACGGAAACTTCAAACACTTCCCAGTGACTCTGTCGCAGATGCCAGACGGACAATTGCAAGTTTTCCTGCACTCCATTCCGTAGGTGCCGTAGGGACACTCTGAAAGATGACACATTGGGAAGCAATATAGCAGAGCAGTCTTCAGTAATCCAGGTCACCTACCTGCTCCCTCAATAGCTGCTCTGCATAGATCCTTAAAACTGGAAAACCTCTGAGTGAAATGAAAGGATTTTGGGATGCCGATTTTTGTTACAAGTATTTTCCAGTTTTAACAAGCCTAAGTTTTCTTTAGCTCACAATTTAGACATCTTTCTATTCCTACAGCATGGCTGCATGTTATGTTATTTACCATGTACAATCAACAGTCTTTCTCTGAAATGCTTGTGGTGTTAAAAGGCAAATTAAAGGTGATGTGAATGTCTAAATACATAATCACAGAGCAGGTGGTTAAAAGTACAGATCGTGTCTGGTGAAGTCTTGGTTTTTAGTTTAAGCAGATCAATGCCGGGTTTAGAAAAAGGGACATTTCTGAACTCACTCCTCAGGCGTGCTCGTGTGAGACTTGCACAGCGCCGGCGATTCAGACGCCGCCAGGGCTGCTTTACAGGAACGGACACTTCCTATAGGCTCCCCTGTGGCTGCCAACTCCTGCCCCAAGGAGCTATCCAGGGTGGCAAACTGCCTTCCCAGCCTCGCAAAGCCAAGGCCGAGCGAGGCAGAAAACCGCTGCCGGTTCTCAGGGAACGTGACACGTTCCTTAAGCAAAAGCATCACCTTCCCATGGCAGACAGTGAAGGTCTCACCTACAGCTCCTGCCAAAGCAGTGAATTTGCTTTGAAGAGGGCACAAAAAAGCTCTGGAAAATCCTCCTGACTTTTCCTAGGGACATCTAGGGACATCTTCTCCAGCCTGGAGGACCTCGCTGAGCTTCACCGCGCTCCCCGTCCCAAACAAGGGCACTCTTTGATCTGCTGCTCACGCGAGTGAAAAAAGACAAAATCCTGCCCAAGCAGAGCAGTTTGTGGCGCGCCATCCTCCCATCAGGCATGTGGGGCTGGCACTCACAGCACACGAGGCCACGGCGCCTCAGCGGGCGCCCGTGGGCCTCAGCAAGGGGCCCTGCAGAGCCTGGGGCAAAACAAGCCCGAGTCCAGCAGCGCTTGGTTCCCCAATGGAATCAGCCAGGACTCGGAAGGGCTCTGCAGACCTGGTAAAACTGAGGGATGTGAGTCGGTTCTGCTGCTAGCAGGAGAGGTGCAGCAGGAAACCAATCTTACATAAATCAGCCAATAACTGCCTGTGATTTAAGAGACTTGAGAACTGGTTCTCACTGTGGCAGAAACACCTGAAGATGGAATTTCCCAATAAAAGTGCAAAGCATCAGTCTTCCCAAGTCTGTTTTGGATAATAACAACATTGCTATTGATTAAAACAACTATAATATAATAACCTAATCTACTCTTTTAAAACTGTTGAGATAAAACTATCAAGAACATGAAGTAATGCTCAGCAAAGTGCTCTGAAATACACGCTGTGCATATTTTACCCATTTCACTATTAAGAAATAGAATAACAGGAGTTCAAATTATTTGTCTGCAACTTCAAAGCAAGTTAGTCATACACAGCTGAAAAGAGTCTAGCCATCCCTGCCCCATGATTTAGTATAAATTTGGAAGTTATTAAAACAAATGAGTGACCTAGTATCATATCTATATATGGTTAGACAAAATAACTATATTGGCTCCAAACTTTGCCTGAAAAAAATCAAATATGTACATAAGAAATTACAGCATCTCAGAGCTGAGATAGAAAAACAAAAAAAGACAGAAAAGTGCTCTGCAAGATTAGTTCAAATAAATCTGTGTGTGAAATAGAAGCCCTAATTATCAATTTAGAATTCAAAGTCAAAATATGGCTTTACTGAAATTAATGAGCTTGTCCATTGACTCACTGGGAAAAAGATTTTACTTCATATTTCATTAATATTTTCTGCAGAGCTTCTAGGATTCTACTACAGAGAATGAGCTCCCATGTCCCTCAGTGTTTCTATCTTCCCATTTTAAGCTTACTGTTGCAAAGAAATTTCCTTGAGGATGGTGAAGAGTATATACTTGTCTAAGGAAATAATAAAGGAATTATAACTGATACCCCACACTGCAATACTTTTAATAAACTGATGGTCATTCAGTTTACTCAGTAACAGACTTTTTGCTTTTGGTTTGAATCTTAAAGGTATGAATTCAAGACACATTCTAGATTTTAGAAAAAAAGGGGGGATATTTTGTATCCCACCCTCAAATATGCACATGAATTTGTGTGATTTATATTGCAAGGTAAGCAAGTTTGTCTTCTATATGAGTCAACCTGAATGCTTTCTGCAGCATCTCTCTCTAAGCCATTCCCTTAACAAAAGTTATTAATATTTCTAATATTTAAATGTCAAAATTTCTGCATTTTGAATGAAGTTATTCAGAGGCAGAGACAGCTACCTACTGAAGCAGTACAGAAGAAAGCTCACTCCTGTGTTTTTAATACCTTCTCTCCTCTACAAGAACTGCCCTCCTAACGAGGTGAGAACAGCTCTCACCTGAAACACTATGGGCTAGGAGCAGAGGAAATGGCATGCAGCGAACCTGGCGTGGAGTGAAAGCAGTGGCTCCCCGCTCCTCTCCCAGCCAGCTCCGGGACTTTTCCTGCTGTCCTGCACACGGGAGAGCCCTGGCTTGCCTGCCCCGACCACACACCGACCGTAGCTGAGCATCTCACAGTCAGGAACGAATTAAATCGGACCATGGCCCCAGGAGGTCAGGCAGCTCTCTTATCTCGCCCGCCGTAACTCCAAAGTTCAGTTAAAACTCCAAAGTTCTCCAAAGGTCTCCAAAGTTTCAGTCAAAAATCTTAGCTCCTATTCATATTTCTTTAAAGATGTCCCTGAGGCTAAACAATATTCTCACACTAATTACCCCTATCCCATCTACATGGAACATCTTTTAACACCAGCAGGTACTTTTTGCTTTCTCCCAGGTTAAGGGCTGAGCTAGGAAAATCCCCTTTCAGCCCCTTCAAGCAGGAGGCAAGCTCTCTATGCAGGCTGCTGTCAAACTGCCGCAGTGGGTGCATGCAAAGTGAATATTGTTACCTTTGCAGATACCAAATTCATCACCAAAGTCATCCTCCTCAGTGTAAAACTGGCACTTCAGCCCAGGACCACACTTGACACCATCCATACCCGAGACCGTACGATAGCAAGTCTCCCCCAGAGCAGCCGCACACACTCTGCAGCAGCCACAGTCATCCAGCACCGTTCGCTTACAGCGCAAGGTACTTTTGCACGCGTTGCTGTCACAGGGCTCAGGACAATCTACCGCGTATTTGGCACTCCAAGCAGTTCCAGCGTGCACAGGCAGCAGGAGGAGGGTGAACATCAGGAAGCCCTTCATGTCTTGCAGGGATAAGCGCTCGGTCCCCACGAGCGGGTTTTGATGCTCGGTGCGGCGCCTGCGGCTGCAGGAGGCAGTGGTACAGAATCCCAGGTGGGAGCTGCGCACATCAGCCTACAAGTTTATGAGCTTTATACGGTGTGTTGCCCACATGCTGCACCGTCGTCAGCTTCCTCAATCCGGCAGCGCAGCTCCTGCCAGCCTCCCTTGTTTCAGTTCATGAAATCCAGGATGAAGGTTGGATTAGCACTCTGCTGCCATCCAGGAATTGAAAAGCCCGAGCTGATGTAATCTGTTATGTTTAGTTGGTTGTTTTGCATGAGGACTAAAAACTCTCTCACATCCGTCTCAAATGCTCAAGGACGTCTGCCAAAAGAAAAAAAAAAAAAAAAAAAGAAAGGAAAAAAAAGCCCACACAACCAAAAAAAAACCCAGTAGGTTACATACCTTCTGTCAGGACAGGACTTGCTCTGATACTGGGCACACTGCTGACAGAACAGCTCTGCTTATAAAACACAGCTCCTGTGGACAGGAAGAAAATCACATTTAATTATATAATTCCTAAAAGATTTCTATTTTTTAGGAAATCTTTGCATAGCCCTCTGAGGGGAAGCAGACAGTCACAATGAAGAACAAAGATTGTGCCATCTAAAGAGCATGTGAGCTCAGAGATTTTAGCAGAGTCTTTTCCTGCATGCATTGAAAGAATACTTTTAAGTCAGTATTTAGGTGGAGGTGAGTTAATCATTTCACTCAGAGATTATTGCTAGGACTAGAAGCAGGTCAGACAGAAAACAGCATCTTCCGCAGGAAGTTGAGGAAAATGATCCATGAGATACCCCTGACCTCACAACCAAAAGGGGAAACCCCATCCGTCACTGGCACTGTCAGCACAGGCCAAACATGCATCTAGAGGAACAGATTCTCCTCCTGTTTACACCACTTCTTTACTCATCAAAGCCTGTGGGCTGCACTTACACTACTCTTGAATGAAAGCAGAGTAAATAAACAAAAAATAAGGCTCAGTTTTCCTTTCTGCCCAACTCAGGCTTTATTCACCCTCACAGAGCCTTGACAAGAAACACCAAGCAACCTAAGAATTCATCAAAACAGATGAGCCACCAGAGCGATGGAAATTTCTGCTCTAAAGAAAAATTTCCAAGAAAGGGAAAAAAGAATAAAGATGGAATGAATATGTCTCTGAACACGAAACGTTTCTGCCGTCAAACTTATTTGGAACAGAATCAAGATCTAAACCTGTGGCCACCTTGCCATTTGTGAAGCCTGTGTCCCCAGCAGGCTGAGGACACTGCCAGGAGTCTGGCAAATAAAATGAAGGGCTATGCTGCTGATGCAGGAGACCAGGAAAGCCTTTTCTTCATGAGCCTAAATGTGAGGATAAATCCCATACAATATGCTTAAGCTCATCTCCTTTGTGAAGAGCATAAGAAAACCAATACATTGCATGTTGCATTTCAAGATGTTAATTTACTTCTAGAAATGTGAATATCAAAACCTATGCAGGACAGGAAGAGGTAGGAACCCACACTTGGGTTTACATGTAACCTCAACTGCAGTCAGGGAATTTAAAGAGTAAAAATCATAGTGCTAGAGTCAAAATCTCTATGGGTCTACTGACAGGCTCTACTGATGCCATGGCTCTACTGATAGGCATGAAATGACAGCAACTGACAGCCATAGACAACCTCATCTCTAGCAGCAGCACAGCTATCCTCTGGGATGGGAAAGGAGTAGGTCAAGTGTGGAATTGAAGATCTGAACTGAAAAACTAAGAAGTGCAAGATTCTGCTGAGCCTGGAAATGGATAAACTGGAAATGGATGTGCTATCCCTGACCACATCACAGGCACAACATGGCAAAGGCTTGTTTTCCAAAAACCCAACCCGATGTCTGCAAGAACAGCCCCAGAGTTCATGGTTCAGCAAACTAATATAAACCACTGTCCATTTCATTTGGCGTAGACACCATCTAAAATTGCCATTGGTTTATACTAAGAAGTCAGGCTGCAACCTGCACTGGCTGAGGAGCCTCTGCAATGTCCATGGCGCAGTCCCTCCACAAGGGAGAGATGCTAACTGCACAGGAGAACAGCTAAGGGCAGGAACCATTTCATTCCCGCAGGCTAAATCTGCTTCCAAGAATGAAACAGCCCAAAGAAGCAGGTTACTTAGTGCAGCAGGTGGGTCTGGGGTAATGAGGAGTGAGAAGATCCCACTTTACTCACCCAGTTCATTCACACCTGTCTTTTAAATTCACACCTGCTTACTTACAGATAAGAGAAAAGGGTGCAGATCCATCCAAACATGCTTATAGACATTTACACCTGGTAGTAAAACTGTTATGGTCCTTTTGTATAAATATAATTAGGAAATGCTCCTTGTTTAAAGCATCAAGCAAGACTTGAAATGACTGCATTTCACATTTCAGCTTCTCACAGAGAAAATGTGCTAGGGAGATGATAAATAAAAAATTACATGCAGATGTGGTGAGGAAAAGAAATCGTAAAAGAAATCAGCACACTCCCCTAGCAACAAGCCAATATTATTTGGAATAAAATGGAAACTACATTCTGTGCTTGGAGTTAGAAGCCAAAGTAAATTATTATAATGGATCAAGAAATACATGGAATGGAAGAAAACATTATGAACAGATAGAAGTCTGACTTATCCATGAGTATCACTGGAGGAAATAATGAAAATATGGCCTTCCACACTGTCCACTGATTGAGTAATGAAATAAATCCTATGTTCATTCCCTCTGGTTTTAATATTTCTTTGTTGTTTTACCTGTTGAATCCATTCGGTTTTTCCTTCCAATGAACAGCTTGGTCCTGTAAAGCCGTGCACTGAACTGCCCCTTGAAAATTGATGCAATGGGAGTTAATGAAGCTTCTCCAGCTATCAACAGCAGAAAACCTGGCACCATTATTTAGCTTGCACTAACAATACACTTTAAATGCAGAAGATTTTCTGGAGCAGATCAGATCAGTGCTACAGTAACTTCTTTTTTTCTTTTTAACTTACAGTATAAATTACTTTGGTGCTGGTTTACCTCATAATTACATCACCATATATAATGTCTGGTATTCTTTCTGGAAGCAGAAAAGGTTTCAGTTCAACACTTCACAGGGAATTAAGCAATCACTGCTTTGGAACTGATCAACTGTGCATCCAGCTGGATACTTCAGAGTACAATTTTCCTAAGTTCTTCTGCAAATAACCCTCTTCTCAAGCAGAAAGCAGTTTGTGTGGGGTCTCCAACTTGTGTAAAGCTCCTTTGAAAAGTTTGCCCCATCTTTTAAAGATCACCATGAAAAGATGTACCTCATGATGCATAATTAATCTCTGGCTGATACATTGGAGTAGGCTATTCATTAGGCCTATGTTCCCATCCTTGCTTATTTTATTCTTTAGATGGACAAAATATCACTCAGTTTGATTTTTCTGGACTTAACATTTTATCCTCTGTAGTTTTCCAGTCTTTTGAATATTTAAAGTCAGTATAAGCAGAAAACATTAGTATCTCTTTAAGCATAGGAAAAGCTTTAATTCATGACCCTCGCTGTTAATTTCCAAAAGGCAATACCTAAACTAAAAATACGTTGCCATACATTCCTGAACCCTCCAACCTTTCCACAGGCTTCCTTTACAAAAAGATGCAAGCACAGTGCTGTAGGAGAAGCAAGGATTCAAAGGGAAACACCAAAAGGAAGCTGAGTTGCAAAGTCCAAAATGAAAAGCCAGAAATAGGAGGTAAAAGAATCAGGAAAGCAAGATAGCAGTAAGGACTCTCCTTTGTATGATTTCTTTTCTCATATCTTTCCAGTGAATTGCTTATTACTCTTTGTTTCATCTGTACTGTGACAAGTCAATATTTTCTTGGTAAAAATAGATGCTTTAGGGCATTTCCTACTGCTGAAGATAAAAGGTATTTACATCCTTTCTGCAGGCAGACAGGTGGCCTGCACAGAATAGGGCAAGTCTGTATCTACCCAGCCACCTCTGCAGCTGCCATAGGAATGATTGGATATTATGAGGTTATCCGCAGCAAGTCTCAGTACTTTGTTCGAAGCACATGAAAAAAAAAAAAGTTTCTTTAAAGTATGAGAAAGTCACATATATTCTCCCTTCTTTGGAAAACTTACCTCTTTAAGCTCATAAAACTTACCTTCTAAAGTTCAATTTGGCCAAAAGCTCAAAGACTTTGGAGGCTCAAAAACTCAAGATCAAAGACTTGGACTAGATGATCTCTAGAGGTCCCTTCCAACCTCAATCATTCTGAGATTCTGAGACTCACAACCCAAACCAACACCTTCGCTTCCTACCACCTCATCAACAGCTCTGTCAGTAGCTGTTTCTTTGCTGAGAACTCTTGATCCTGTTATCTAAAACAACCCAGTCAAGATAGACACTTCATGGTCACCTAGGAAAAAGCCTTTCCCAAACAGAAAAAAAATCTACACTGCTTTATATAGGCAATGATTTTCAGGCATCTGCTAAAAATGTCTTTCTGCTGTGATTGTCTAACATTCAGTTTCTTCATCAATAAAGGCAAACGATATGGGAATGATGGCTCTTTTCATGCTCTTCTTAGATGCTCTGGTGCAAATATTCTGACCAAATGGTATTCAGTGTTAATGATGACATAATCTGAAGGATATTTTTCATCTATTTGATACAATTAATTGATATAAGAATACACCTTAATTTCTTTATTTTATGCAGCCTATGGAACTGCAATAAATAATTAAAAAAAATAGAATATTCCAGACTGGAAAAAGCATTTTCATTAGTTTCGTCATGATACTTACGATAACACAATTTTCAATAAGACGGCAAATACTGCAAATTTTATCCTTTGACCACTCACTGTGAATGACAATTGTATTCTGACCCCTGTATCCCCCCCTAACAAACAAGCCAAATTCCCAATCGAGAAATGTTTATTCTTGGCATCAGTGCGGATTTTGCAAATGCAGTATTTTGTTTTCAAATAATGCATATATATTTGAGGGCTGGTGAAGAGAAGACCACTGAAAGGATCCTTTTGCTTGGAACCCAATCTGATTTTGATCTGCATGGGATTTAAGGGAAAAAATATGTCATTACTGCAGACACTTTTTGGAGTGCAGCTATACCTCAAATATTAATATGATTTCTACTCTTCTCTACTAAAGTATGTTTTTGAAAACCTGGTGGCAAGTAAACTTTCCTATGCTCTTATAAAATTTTGTAAATGTTTTAGCTGTGTTTTATGTATACTTTAGACTTCACTAAGTAGCTATTTCCTGTAATGAATGACAAAGATATTAAAAGTTCATCTCTTACCACACTCCATGGGATGCTAACCAGAAATTCTGTGATAATATGTGTGAAATATTATTATTTGTCTTCATCAGGGATAGGTGTCATTGTAAGATAATATTTCCCTGTGTTCTTTGTGATGTTATCAGGATAATAACCTTTCAATTGGCAAAGAAAAACAATCTGAACTAACTCATTTTGGTATGCAAAATGATCAAATTCTTATCAATCATTATATTTATTTAAGAAGAAATCAATCTTCCTTTCCTTAAGTACCCTTTAGTCTTTGAAATCTAAACAATTCCCAGAATAATTAGATGATACCAGCAAGGTCTTAAGAGGACTGCAGCATCTCCTAGGTAATAAAACTCCAGGGAAGAGTCAGCCAAAGGCTGAAAGGAGAAGGGCACCGAGAGGAGCAGACAAAGCATTATCTGCAGCGCTACATGCACTTTACTTGGAATGAGTAGCTGTTTTCATCCCTTCCTCTCCTTGCCACACAGTCTCTTCACCTCAGCCATAATCTTCATTATCCTGTTTTTCTTCAACTCTGACATTTTTGTCTTTTTTTGTTTAACTGTCCTATCTCTTTGCTTTCATTTTCATGCAGCTCACTTCTTCACAAGTCTATTTAGGCCCACAAAACATACCCTAAAAAGCAGCCCGGTGTACATATAATTCCACCCAGCCCATTTGCACTGCTTTCTCTTGCTCTCTGTCCTCTCCATCGTGTCTATCTGGATCGAAACCTCTTGAAGACTCTGGGCTAACTGCTGCCTTTTTCAGGAAGGAGATTTTTGCAGTTGGTTTTTGGACATTTCCATGCTAGACATAACTGATATGCAGTTCAGTGAACAAATTTGGATGTGAACACCTCAGTTTCCATGCACAAGGGATTCCTGGCACTAGGATATCCTTGGAGTCCCTATAGAGCAGTCAAGGTCTCCCAGAAAAATGTGTTCAGCGGGATCAAGCACCATGCAGTGCAACAGGGCCGTTTGTTTTCCCATGGAATTAACAAGACTCTCATGTGTGCACATGCTTCCTTTGTCCTTTGCTTCATTAATCATATGTACATATTTTCAAATATTTGAATATATTTTCCATTAGTTTTTTTTGAGGGGAAGCGCACACATTGCGAATGAACACAGACTCCACTGAATAAATCACTGGTTTGTCACTTATTTCAGTGAGGCACGAATTCACACAATATTTGCCACGTGTTATGATCTCTTCTCTCTCTCTTCTGCTGCAAAGAAACCAAAGCCAGTTCAAAGCTTTTTTGAGTGTGTGTTTTATTCAAAGTGAGGAAAAGAATGCTTGCAAACAAGATCTAATTAGACAGCAGTGAGGGGTAACAGCTGTGTGTTGCCTGTAGTAAGTTTGTTTTTTCATTAAACACCAAAACTGCAAGACAGCTTAGAATATAAGGCATGATTCTAAAAAAAAAAAAAAAGGAAAAAAAGAAAAGTCAAATCACGTCAAAGTCTTTTTCAAAGTCCTGTTTTAGCTTATATCTCAATATTTTCTACATTCTTCTTACATTGCTAAAAGCAAAGCACTCATAATCTGAGCAATGTTACAAATGCAGAACACAAGCTTGTGTCCTTATTCAGAAAAAACTGCTTTCTGCCTTGCTTTAGGGAGACCTGAACACACTTGGCCTAGCTAAAACCTGTTATATTTGTGCATAAAATGGGATGCTAATGAAAGATTTTTTTTTTGATCTGGTTAATTATACACAACAGATTTTGAATCCAAAGCTGCAAATCTAATTCATAGAATCATAGAATCATAGAACTCTTAAGGTTGGAAGGAACCTCTGGAGGTCATCTAGTCCAACCCCCCTGCACACGCAGGGTCACCTAGATTTCCATTTGAAATGGAAATGTTCTTCTCTCACTAAAAATATTAAAATAAATACATAAGCATTGACCTATTGCAACTAATATTCAAGAGTAAGTAAATTACATGAGAGTAGATGAAAGCACTTTAAATGGGACTTCTCAAAATTAGATAGTTTATATGCAATTATATCAGTTTAACAGATTTGAGAGAATTAAATAAAATATGGTGAATTCTACTGCTTGTCTTTTTTATTTACAGATCAACCTTAGGTGCTTGATTAAAAGCTTGTTGTTAATTTGCAGTCATTTAATCAAATGCCCAGAAACCTAATTCTTTAAGAGAAAAAAAAAGCTAATTTGGTTAAATGATTCAAGGCTGTATCTTTATTTGCCAACAGAAGGATCTGACAGACAGACTTTGTGAGTTCTCCGTATTGATATTTTCTCCGTCTCTTTCTCTCCCTTCCCAACGGTCAGTGCCAGAAGTGCAGCAGAGCCCAGAGCGTAGGGACGGGCAGATGTCCGCTGCCCGGGACGGCTGCACTGGAGCTAGCTGGCAGCCGGGGTGCTGCGTGGCTGGGCGCCTCCGCAGGCTTCACCAAGGCTCTGCCGAGTAGCTCAGGGCAGCCGCTCCTTCCTGTCCCCGGGGGCGCAGGAGTAGGGCCAGCTGCCGAGCAGGTGAGTTATGAAGTTGCGTGTCTGGAATCGCAAGCACCAGAGCCCCGAGCTCCTCTTAGCGTCATTGTCTCCTTTAAAAACCTGCCACAAGAGCCCATTCCCTGGAAACACTTCATCAAGAAAATGAACAAGGCAGCAGTATCAGTTTCTCCATTGCAAGACCAGGAAGAACCGCCTTGGAGGCACCTTTCACTGCCCGCATGCTGGGAAGCAGTGCAAGCTTCTCCGATGTGCTCCATCCACGTGTCCTAATGCCAGGGCTTGGCGTGGCCATCTGCTACTCGTGCTTTGCTAAGCCCAGTGCTAGGTGAGGACTGCAGCCTTTGGCACAGGCGCACTGGCCCCAGACTTTAATTAGTGAAAGCCATAGTATTGGAGCTGATATTTTACTCATATCTTATCTGGTATCAAGGAGGAAAAAAATGGATGTGGCTTAAACCATGACATTAGTCATATTTGACTATGTCAATTCAGTTGGCTATGTTGACCACCTGCATGAGATGCAGATGTCCCAGGAAAGCTGGGCACGACAATCTGATAAGCAATGTTCTCTATGGGATTTAAAGATAACCAAAGAACCCAAGCTAACAACCATATGTCATTTAGTCATTTAAATGGCAATGGTTAATTATCAACTCATGACTAATTTTTTTTTTCATGAAAGTAGCTATTAAGAATGATTAAAGCAATGTGTTTTTTCATTTACTGATCTTGTCATGGTTTTAATTAATGCTTATTTTTATATATCATGTGGCTTCAAAAAGCTTAATAATTTATTGCAACAGGGGATTTGTGAGAGTGTGTTAATATGGTAAAGGTTCTTGCCTTTTAAAAGCAAGGGCCCATAAAAATCAACTTTGTGAAACTCTACTAGCTACACAATGAATGACATCAGAGTCTATGGAAATGGCCAAGATTTGTAAGCTTCTGGTTTATTTTTCTTTAAAATGCGGGCTTTCTAATTTGGTTTGTTCTTTGTTGTGATGAAGATGTGGGCATTGCTACAGCTTTTAGACACAGTCATATTCAGTAAAACTGATGGCTAACTGAATTCACATTTCACATCTGATTTCATTCTTTGAAGTAAGCTATGCCATGCTTGATTTAATTGCTACTAAGTGTAACCTACTTGAAGTCTATTAAATTAAGTCTACTATTAATTCAATAAATAGACTGATTATTATTCTATCAATAAAATAACTTCATCCTATCATTGTGTATTTATACACATAGTGGAATGGAGGCAACTGAACTGCCTGCCAGATCATTAATAAGATAAAATGAGATTAAATTAAAATCATGATAAATGAATCATGAAAAATGATAAAATTAAATGATTAATGAGATTAAAAAATAAACTTTTGAAAGTGGTGAATCAGAACTAAAAAATATGTATCAGACACATTCAAAATACTTGCTGCAATTTCTCAGGTGACGGTGAATTGACCTATTCAGCCTTTGAAAGAGTCCTCTGAGTTTAACTTTCATTCTCCTTGGTAAGCATCCAAGAAAATTATCTTGACAATCTAATGGCTGTGTGTGTTTTTAAATGTCATTCTCTAAATGTTTCTTTCTGATGCCAGACTAAGTTGCCCAAAAGGAAGGTTTCTGTTACCAATGACTAGGCAAGCGAGCGGTGCTGCAGCCAGGGAATAAAACCAAGACTTTTACTTTGGGGAGCTGTGGCTGCAGTCCTCACTCCAAACTTATCGCTGTTCTTCCAGAAAACACCACAACTCAGTTTGTTCACACTAGGCAATACCACACTTGTACCAGGAACTAGAAGTTGTATATGTATATATATATTGTATATGTGTATATATATATTCATATCAGCCTAAGCAAGTACAAAACACCAGTCACAAGTGCACGATGGCAAGATTGCAAGACACACTCTGAGGAGCAGAGCTAAGCCAACACTGCAACATGTCAGCCCCCTCAGTCCCCGACTCCTCAGCACATCCTCTGTAGGAAACATCTTTTCTGTGGAAAACCTCAGCAAAACAAGAGGCAGTCACAAGCCTTGGAGGAAGGAGGACGCTCAGCAGAGACCAGGCTGCAAAGCGCAGGTGTGGACGAGTGCCTGGCCCTGGTGAAGAGCAGTGGTCTCCTAGGGCAGGACTTCTTTAAGCCACAGAGAAGTCCCAAGTGACTGGAAAGAACAGATGGCAAAGGAAGCTAGTCTGATATGCGAAGCCAGTATTTTGGAAACTGGGAAGTACCATGAAAGGGGATCCCTCAGAGGCCTCTTGAGGACTATGGACTGGCCTGGCGTGTGGTTTCAATGGTTAGTGACACCAGGGGTCACTTCATTTACTCAAAACTAATCCTTTCCCGGCACTTGGCTTACCTCTACTGCATAACCAGTCATCCGCCCATATGCACTTTTGTGGTTGTTAAGAAAACACAGAAGTGCAGGGAATTTTCCAGTCCTGGTCAGCAAGGAGATCAGATTAATCAGATGATTATTCTCCAATGAAACTATGACTCCGCTGGATGAAACGCTGTCCAAATGTGACAGACGGCCCCAAGGGTGCAGTTCTGTCTGCAGAGTGGGTGCCCCTGAAAGTTGAAAACCCACATTCACATGCGGTGGGAAAGAAATTCCCCTTTCATTTCCACCGGGTAGGTGGTCAGAAGCTGCGGAACAGCCCTCCCTGTGCTGTGAACATCCATCCCCTCCAAAAAGCTGGCCTTCAGACCGCTTCTCATGTATCACTCACCACTTGTGGTTTTACCTGGCCTTAACTCTGGTTGTGTTTTATTTGCTGAAAGCTGATCATGGAAGTTCAGAAACACAGTGCATGCTGAAGAGCACTTTCGTGAACTTAGGAGGTGCAAGATGAGAAAGCAGAGGAACAAGTTGGAACAATTTTGTCAATTTGCTGGAATAAAAGCTCTTGCCAAAATGAAACCTGTTGTATTGCTCTCAGTTAGTTTAAATGGGTGGAATTTGAGAGATCCTCAGAGATATTTTATATGTGGCTTTTAAGCAAGCCATGATTCCTGAAGACCAAGGATTACTAGAAATTGGGAGTATACACATATTAAATCTCCAAAGGGCTACAGCTGTGCATTACACAACAGGAAATATCTGATGTGGTGCTTTCAAGAACTGTATTGCTGTATTCCAAGTATAACGTGAAGTTAAATTATTCAGAGCTTATTATCCAAAGAGCAATAATAGAACCATAACATTTTTGTGGAAGTGGAGATGGTAAGTGCTCTGACAAAAGCTTTACAGAATCGCAGAATAATTCAAGTTGGAAGGGACTTCTCGCAGTCATCCAGTCCAACCACCTGCTCAAAACAACTAACTTCAAAGTCAGATCAGGCTATTCAAAGCTTATCCAGTTAAGTTCTGAGTATCTCCAAGAATGGCGATTCCACACAACACACTATCATACATGACTGCAAAGTCCCATCCTCACTGTGAAAAACATTTACCTTTTTTTCTACATGAAACTTGCCTTGTTGCCACTTTTGATCAAATGCCTTTTCAGTGAATTTTCTCAGTATGTAAATTCCTCTTGCAGGCTCCAATATATACTATACCAGACTGAAGAACGGATATGAAGAATTGAGATGGTACAAATTCAAAAGGGTACACTAAAAAACCCTGTTGAGCTGTTGCCTGAGTGACCTATATGCCATACACAACTTCCTTTCTCTTGTAATTTCTTTCTCCCACTGATTATCATTTTCTTTGACACAGAATGGCACAGCATTAAGCACCAGTCCCTGACTAGACTAGACTACATGCAGATTCTTCTTGCTGTCCCACCACAGATTTGGAGCTGAGTCCCTCATATAATAGCCTTTGAGAGGCAAACAACAAATCCTTGTGCTTTAAATACATCCAGTGAAACGGTGGGGTTTTATTTGGTCCAGCACAAAGGATCCCTTTGGGATATATCTGTGACCTAGACTCCATCGCATACATCACCTGGAAAAATGGCCAAGAAAAATGACTGAATGGTGTGATTGGGGTTTTCAGAGGGTTTTTTGCAATGAGCGGATTAAAGAGAGTTATGGAGCACAAAATGGACATGAAATGTCATCCCCGCTTAGACTGCCAGGGCTCCTTTAACCTTGAGCACTACTCAAAGCAGAGCATTCTGTGACACTGTTGGAACTATCAAAACAAGGCACACTTTGGTATCAGTCATCAGCAAAATTCCTGTTGTAATAATGTAACAGCAGCTAACACAATACCTTGAGGAGCATTATATCATTTTCCTTGGAAGACTTGTTAAACTTGGGATTAGGAAAGTGGCATATAACCTTAAATGTTCTTTTTCAGCTACGGATGCTCAATGAACTCCAAGAACAACTCCGATTTCTGATTTTCTTAATCTGCAATTGGAAGAAAATCCAGGAGGAGAAGGTCACTACTGGAACTGAGCAACACCTCCAAAAATAATCAAAAATTATGTAACATAAAACTCAAAAAATAATTTCACCACAATGTGATTTTAAAATAGGAAAAATATTGTTCATATTGATGTTTTCACAGAAACTTATATCTTTCTGTAAATGACATTTGATGAAGTAATACTCTGTTAGCAAACCCTCAGGTGACTACATGTCATAGATTACTTTTAAGAAAAACCTGATTATTGACTTTACAGGGAGAGTTCCTTGCACAAAGATTGTGGGTACTGGTGCCTTGACATAATCTTTTCATGGATTTCAGCGGATATATGATCTAACCCTGGTTGTCCTACCAACATCAACGGGATGTTAACACACACATCAATACTCACGCTCAATATGATGCATATAGGAAGTATCCTACTAAAGTGGACACCATGAATAATAATAAGGGTTTTGTCCTTAACTAAATCAGAATTAAGCACCTCAAGGAAAAATAGACATTGTCTATCTTAAGATTCCCCTATAGTGAATGTCCAATTCGTTACCATAGGTGGTAAGAGTTAAACTTCCCTTTCCTCCAAGCTCTCTGAATATCATCAGAAATATATTCATTACAGCTTGCCTTTCTTCATTTTGCCATGCTGAAAGTTCAGTAACAGGACACTGCCAGAAAATATATTGATGGTTTCCTGTGTTTGAGACGTGAGACCCTCACAGAACCACAGAATGCTTAAGGTTGGAAGGGATCTCTAGAAATCATCTAGTCCAACCCCCCTGCTCCAGTAGGGTCACCTAGAGCATGTGGCACAGAACTGCATCCAGGCAGTTCTTGAAGATCTCCAGAGAAGGAGACTCCACAACCTCTCTGGGCAGCCTGTTCCAGGGCTCTGGCACCCTCACAGTAAAGAAGTTCTTCCTCACATGGAGGTGGAACTTCCTGTGTTTCAACTTGCACCCGTTACCCCCCGTCCTGTCACCGGCCACGATGGAGAAGAGCCTGACCCCATCCTCCCTAATGTTGATCAGATCTCCTCTCAGCCTTCTTTTCTCCAGGCTAAACAGGCCCAGCTCGCTTAGTCTTTTCTCATGTGACAAATGCTCCAGTCCCTTAATCATCCTCGTGGCTCTCCACTGGACCCTCTCTAGAAGCTCAAACTCGTCGTACAGAGGATACCTTATTCAATTCCTCACCTCCCCTTCAAAAGAAAGAGTTGTTTTCTTCATTTCAGTTCACGAAAAGACACAACTTTGCAGAAAAGTCAAGCGATCAGCCACTGTGGAAAAATAAAAACAAAAACACTGCCACCCCATCCAGGTCTCTGACAGGCTGGATGCAGTTTGCAGGCAGGCTAACACTACTGGATTCATGCTCTTTTGTCTGAAATAAAAATGGCTTCAAAAGTGGTTGTGGGCAGTACTTCAGGGCAGGTTACATGTGCTGCAATTGCACCTCCTAAGAAGAGTTCAGATGCAGCACAGGGCTGGACAGACACACTGACAGAGGCAGCCTCACCAATCTGAAGAGAAGATGGCCGGACGGATGCTGCTTTGGTTTGCTACTCGAGGTCAGCCAATATTAATAAAACCACAGTGTTCCAGCAGCAGACGAGTTGCAGTTAATTTCACCTAAAAGAAGACAAAAGGAGCCAGGTCCTCCTCCTCTTCAGGGTGGAGGAAGGCTGGCCCAGCTGCCCACACTGTGTTTGAGCATATCGGGTTTGCACAAGTACCTTGCTATTGGTTTTGGTCTGTTGTTTTCTTTAGGGTACTCGAAATACAGAAAAATAATTGTAAACCTAAAATAATGTTTTTAACCAAGAGGCAGGAGTTTTATTTCCTGACATGAACAGTAGATGTCCCTCTTACCCTGAGTCAGCTCTTCAACCCCCTGTTGGGGGGTTTTCTCACCTGCAGAAGTGCTCGATGTTCAAATTTGAGTTACCAAGCAGACAAGACTACTTAGTCTCAGTCCCATTCAGATTTTAAAAGCCCAGACCAGTCACCTTTATCAACACCTTCTGGATCCTGTAACATTGGTAGGATCTGACCGTACACAGTTCAGAGTGGCAGTTTACAAAACAGCTTAAAGCAGAAACACAAGTTCTTAAATCAGTTAGTGATAAAATTCCTGATTGCATAAATTCTTTTAAAAAAAAATATTCAGCTTGCTCTACTTGACAGCTTGCACATTGTGCCCCATTTCAGTAAAGAGTTAAATCTGACACACAATAAAATACTTAACAAATAACACTTACCTACAGGGCACTGCTGTCAAAACCCATTTTTTTGAAAGAACTCCTCCACACACAGTTAAATGGCCTTTCCAGGTAACACCCGTAAGAGGCCAGGAATGGGGAAGTACAGGGTGTCCCTCAGTAATGGCAGCACAGCCATATGAAACACAACATAAGTTACGTTATTTATGCAGGAAAAAGCAGGAAATTGAAATTTCTTGTCCCACAAGGGCTACTTGTTTCTTATGAGTAGGACTACTGCGGTGAAGGTGAGCCAGAGAGCAAGAAGGTGGCTTGTCATAGCTGTTGCTTTCTATTGATGAGGCTGTGAACTGTGATGCACGCTTTTCTGTATATATATCTCCTACAAGAAGTGGTGGTGGACTGTTCTGATGAATAGCACCTTCTTTTGAATTTTCCTTTTACATCATTATATTGTAAAACTTCAAGTGCAGCTCAATTTCTTAAAAACCAGCCTGTTTCTTGAATCCCCAGGTGTGTCAGTATGCATTGCATCAAATCTATCAGAAACGTCAGCAGTTCTTCATCCAATTCTTGCATTAGAAGACAAGTGCCTAAGAAAATTCCTAAGAATTACATTTTCTTTGCAATAATTTTGAAGGTTCAGGAACCCTCCCACACACACATGCACATAATTTCAAATGTAAATAAAATATCTAACAAATGGTCACAAATAAAAGATAACAAAGACACAGCAGTGGGAGATAAAATTCTGCATTGCTAACCTCTGTGTCTGTACTCGCCTTCTGTTCATCTTGCTGGTAAACCACTACAAAAAACAGCTTGACTTTTGTGTGAAATTGTGTGAAAATTTTGTGTGAAAAAGCCTGCTAATCATCATAAATATCTTTAGAAAGAATCAGAACTGTAACCCTCCCAATACACCCAGCTTTCATGTTTATTCAAGAATTAGAGAGCAGCAGTTCCCCGGGTTGTTGAAGGATATTATAGCACTGAAATGCTTATTGGTATGGCACAGAATCTTACGAGCTATAATCTAGTCAGAAACATATGAAACCTTCACATTTTGTCTCTCGGAAAGCTCCTGCAAAGTTCTTTTGGAAGAAAACACTCGTCTTTTAGAATAAATGAGTCAGGACAACTTACTCCCAAGTCACTCTCCATCCTCTTAACTAATAACTTCCTCCACACACTGGAGTTTCTTTTGGAGGTTATCGGTACTTTGCATCACACAATCAAGTTTTCCATAGCTGTTGCCTCTGTTAAATGGCTAGCAAAGAAAGTTGTGTGAAACCAAGTGCTAATAAAAGACAAGATTAATGGCAGATTCCTCCTCCGAAAAGGCTGAAGGTGGCCTGTGTTTCTGCAGCATCCTGCCTAATACTGTATTTTTTCTATCAAATGCATGCAGCTTTGTAAAAGTGACACAAGTTCACGGAAATGCTTTGAGGACTCTCAGAGTTAGCTAAATCTGTTTGCATTTCTATGCTAATATATTTTTCTGGGATATCATACAGGTAATTTGCAGGTAATTACAAGAAAACAGAAGCAAAATTAAATGGTTGGGTGACTTGGGGTGCATGGAGCTGTCACCACATTGGAGGTGACAATATCTCTGATGGGCCAAGGCAGTCACAAAGGGCTCTGTTATCTCTAAATATAACTCAACATTTATTTTCTTCTTCCGATTTAAGCCAATGCTTATCAAACTAAGAGGGTCAGCAGAGCACTGAGTGGGATTCGGGTCCCCTAAATAGATCCTGAACAACTGACCCACTGAATCCCTCTGCAGAATCCCTTGACTATATTGACCAGACAGACCTCAGGGGCTATATGCAAGCTTGAGCTACAGACACCAGGGCCTGGGAGCTGGGGCTGGTGATGTGTCAGTGGACTGGTGAGAGACTTGTATACTCAAGGATCTGGAGGCCATGCAGATTACCCTGGTGTTCCTGAAACGAAACTCAACATCGCTATGTGGACAACTGAAACAAGACCAAAATGACATGAGCTGAAACCTCCTGTGTAATCAGACACGCAGTGGCTTGCCAGGTTAGGTGGCTCATGCCAGAGCTCACAGCAGCAACGCTGCGTGGAGGACCTGGCGGGGCTGGGGGGAGGTGGGAGATCCTATCTTCGCACCACAAAAACACAACTAACGCCCCTGCTGCAAGCTATGTCGTAGAAGAGGTTTTCTTGTTTCACATTTAGAAATGTCAAATGTCCTTAAGAGGAAAAGCAAAAGCCACATCCTTTACATTTAGATATATATTAAACAGTGAATAGGGGAGAACTCAGGCAGAAACCATGGGGCCTTTCTTTGCTTTGTCCACCTCTTTTGCTGTCATTCTCCTCGTAATTCCTGGAGGTAAGTGCCCCTTTTGATCTTTTTTTCTGGCAAATGGTGATGTGCAGAGTCAGAGTCGGGCAGAAAAGCATCAGCAGAAAGAAGGCACTCACTATTATTTTTGGAGTTCTTATTAGCTCTTTGCACTAACTGTATGTGTTTGGCCTTTCCATATAGATAAAAAGAAATCCATGTCTCCAGATTCTTTCACTTCTCTCTCTCTTTCTTTCTCTTTCCTTCTTCCTTCCTTCCTTCCTCCCTTCCTCCCCTCAAAGACGTGTTCATTTAATATGACTTATTCTGAATAGTCCCATTTCCAGGCCTGCACATCGGACACACATTGCACAGTGCTTATCTGGTGATGGATCAGGAGGTTCTTAGTCACAACAAAAGCTGAGAAATTAACCATGGCAGTGAGGTTCAGGAAAATAAATCTGTGCAAGAACAATAATACTCTTGTGTTATGGTGTTTTCTTTTGTCAGAAGTTCACACCACTAATGTAATTTTTGTTCTCCTGAAGCATAGAGAAGTAGTACTGCTGAGCAGTATTAAGTCAGTATTAAGCCTAGCATTGTGGCATATGTACATACTTTGGTATCTATATACTTTATAACTACGTTTTTTTTTTTCTAAGACACTAAAAGTTTCTTACAGTATTCATGCTGTGTGTATTATGGCTTGTTTTTATTTTCAGGTTTGTGTGTGGATATTATTGGAGGTAAAGAAGTAGTACCTCATTCAAGACCATTCATGGCTCTAATTAAAGAAAAGAATGGACCGAACCTTTGTGGAGGAGCTTTGATCAAAGCAAACTGGGTGTTAACAGCTGCCCACTGCAAAACGTAAGTTCTGAATTTGATTCATGGATGCGCTTAGTGAGTATCTGGCATACTCTGCAAGGAGAGTTAATATTCCTGGTGGTTTTGTGCCTTTAACACGGGCATGACTATGTTCTGACTAGTATGTTTCAAGATTCGTATTGCCAACTTTGATTTGTTGATTAGGAAATACTTTAACAAGGTCTTTACCTGCAGTGTTTCTGGAGAGACTTGTAAGCTTCTGTCCGTATGCAAGGATAGACTAGCAACACTGAAGGACTCAGCTGAGGGCAAAGATTTATGCCCGTTTCTTCAGTCAGTCAGTACACTTGACCAAATACAGGACAGGATAGTCTAGCTGCTCAGAAAACAGAACCATATTCTTGATATTTCATTTTATAAAAGACATGCCTTTCATTGCAGAATGAGACAGCATGCAGATATAAAGGAGAAAATATCCTCGAGATAGAGGTCTCTAAACATCTGTCATCTACTTTATAGAACGTTAGTAATAATAATAATGATGACATAATACCTGATCACGTTAGCTTGTCAGACAGCCTTTCTTGTTGCTCTCTGACTCCAGATGCAAACAGCTGCTTGGCCCAGGACACGCTTCCCCAGCAAGGCGAGATGGGAGGTTTACACCATACATCCCACCCGTTGTCCTTCTGGCCTGGAGCTGCTGCTGAGCCAGACCTCACACAAGCTCCAACAACGGCCCTTCTGGCCCAGTTAGTCACTGGGCTCTACAGACATCAGAGAAATGTAGCACTTCCTCCTGTCACCATCCGAACAGGGGACATACCAGACCTACTAAAGAGAGGCCACAGGACTCAAAAGCTGTAATATTAACATGAGGCAAAGAATGATGCTATATGAAACCTCAGTTAAGAGAGAAGAGAAAAAAAAAAAAAAACACAACCCAATGATGCTCAGTCAATGCTTAGAGCTTAATAGCTGAACAAACCTCAGGGTTTTGGCTTGTTGCAGTAAGAGGCAATTTTTTAAAAAAGCCATCCTAGACACCTGCTCAAAGAATATCCTCCCATTCAGTCCCATTCATTTTTCTCACAGGAACAGCCATATCTATGGTCTGATATAAAGCAGCATCTTGCTTGACTAAAGAGGGCAGACTTTTAGTTTCTATATCAGAAAATCCCAGCAAGCACATCTCTTATCACCCTTTCAGTGTCTAGGGAGTATATGAAGCAGAACAACAGAGATGAAGAGAAGTGCATCTCATGTGGCCTCAAAAAAATGGCGTTGAAAAGTACATCAGGTGTTAGGACGAAGTAACGGCACGATTTGGCCCAGACATGATGACTTCTGCCTGAGTGGTCCTGTGATCCATTCTCCCAGGCTTCCAGGATAAATGGCAGAGGAACACACTTGGTGAGATCATCACCATCAGCAAAGATGATGCAGCTGCTTTCCATTTGGTTCCCAAAGGGGTCAGTTCAGAGCCAAGAACTTGAGCCTTGTCTATGCTCCTAGAAAGGTGAAAATAGAGTGACAGGAATCTTCATTCAATAACTCAATTTGTTTAACTATTTGTGAAAATGTGGCAATATTTTACATTTTTGTAACTTACTGTTGCTTTTCAGGCATAAGGCAAGAGGCCCTGTAGCAACTTGTTATTATAGCACCACATTCAACAGCAAGGAATTGCAAACTTGGAGCAAGTGATTCCTATTAACTATATTGTCTTTTTCTCAGGGAAAGAAGCGAGGTTATTCTTGGAGCTCATTCAATACAAGGAAGAGAGAGAGAAAAACAAGTTTTTCAGATTACAAAACGAATTCCCCACCCGTGCTACTGTCCTATTAAGCAAGAAAATGATATAATGCTCCTGCAGGTACAAATTTACTTAAGGAATATGCATCTTCTATGACAAAACACTTTATTCCTCCTTATGAGGAAAGGACATGAGTCAAGGGACTTTCTGGAGGCTCCTTCCTTAGTGAGACAGTAAACCTGACTGACTGAAGGTTAATGTAGGTTGAACTGCTCATAACACCAAATAAGACATAAAAGCAAGTGCAAATCACAGAGTTAGAGGTTTTTTTCCTTGATGAGGCTCTCCAGGCTGTTGGCAAGAGTTTCACAGAATCACAATGGTTGGAAAAGACCTTTAAGATCATTGAGCCCAACTGTAAACCCTTCAAGGGCAGGCCTGTTTAACCATGTCCCTAAGTGCTTCATCTACACATTTCTTGAACACTGCCAGGGATGGTGACTCCACCACTTCCCTGGGCAGCCGGTTCCAATGCTTCATCACTCCTTCTGTGTAGAAATTCTTCCTAACGTCTAACCTGAACCTGCCCCGGTGCAACTTGAGGCCATTTCCTCTTGTCCTATCGGTAGTTATTCTGGAGATTGACCCCCGCCTCATAAAACCTCCTTTCAAGTAGTTGTAGAGAGCAGTAAGGTCTCCCCTGAGCCTCTTCTTCCCCAGACTAAATAACCCCATGGACAAAGGACATGATATTTCATGGGACAAAGGACACAGATTTCCCTAATTCTGTCATTACCACATTGATGAGACAAGTTTTGCTACAAACTATTGAAGTATCTCTTTAAGAAAAAAAAAAGGGGGGGGGGGCAGTGTTGAGGGCAGGAGGAGGAGCGAGAAATGCAGTAATCTTCCACTATCTTGATGGAAAAGGTCCGGTCATTAGCACTGCAGGAATCTCTATTAGTCTCATCTCCATAACAATATTTTTTTGTATCTTCCACAGCTTAAAAAAAGAGCAAAAATTACTAAAGCTGTGAAACTCATTCCATTGCCAGACTCAGATGATGATCCCAAAGAAGGAACAATTTGTACAGTGGCAGGATGGGGGAAAACTCGTAATAATGATAAAGAGTCCTCTAGTACACTCAGGGAAGTCAACGTCACTGTCATCAGCAGAAGAATATGCAATGACTGGAAGCATTATAAAGGCAAACCTGTCATAACAGAGAATATGATATGTGCTGGGGATAGGAAAGGAGGAAAGGACTCATGTTCTGTAAGTATATTTACTCGCTGTTTCCACCTAGAGAATATAAAACACTAGTTTCAATATAGGACTTACTAAAAATGAGTGAATTTAGCAAAGGTTTATAAAAGCTTCAAACTGGTAAATCCACCTTCACAGACTTCAGATTTTGTGCTTTTCTCCAACCATGGCACACAGCTATTCTCTTCCTCCACAAAAGGGTGTTAATAAAAAAATCTCTACAAAGCAACTGATGATTAATTGGCCTATTTTCTGGGAAAGAAACGGAAGAACTTCTCCAAGGTCAGAGGGCTTTGAAGCACTCTTTTTTTCTCGATAAAAAGCATTTAAACTGTCTACCAAGCAAGTCAAATAACTAACTGTGTAAGAATTACGGCACTTTTATAAGAAGATTTAAGCACTGAATTAACAAAGTTACGTAGAAGATTCACATTTCCAAAAACTTCCTGTCTTTCATGTGGGAAGTTACCATCTTGTTCATATTCAGACACACTACATAACTATTCTTCAGCAGTGATCTAGAATTAGTCCACGAAATTCACATCAAAAATCAGATTTAAGTCTTTTTCTTTTGGCTAGTGAAAAACTTACTTTCTAAGGAGTAAAAAAATATACTACAGTCCAGATTTTTGCTTCTCCTTTCTCTTCTGAAACAAGATTTAAGAAAGAGAAGAATTTTTAAGCTTTGGCAAATTTCAATGACTTTTTTTTTTTTTTTTCTTTTTCCAGGGGGATTCAGGTGGACCTTTGATATGCAATGGTGTGATGAGAGGCATCACTTCTTTTGGGAAGGCCAAACACTGTGGTGCTGTTGATGGCCCTGGTGTCTATGCTCGACTCACAAAGCAATACCTTCAATGGATAAGAAATACCATAGGGGGAGATTTACAGACTGGATTTTGATCAGCCAATTTCTTATTCCTACTCTGTGCTTGTGTATTAAAATCTTGCTTTGCAATATACATTACAAAATAGCTTCATGTAAAAAAGGTATTCCCATGCTGAGCTTTAGCACCTTTATTTCTTTAGGAATGAAACTGCAAGTCTGCTTTCAGATAACAGGGACACAACAGAGCACCCTGTGTTAACAGTATTTGTGGCTTATAGGTTCAGGTATAGAGTCATTAAATGTACTCATGACTCAGGCTTCTGCTATTCTTGAGCTAAACTTTGAAAACTGAGCTCTACCCAGATGAATAATTCTGACCAAAACATAGTCCAGCTGCTTAGTCCTGAGTGCATGCTGAATATGTATCTAGATTTCTGCAAAGAAACCTGGAAGTAAATGAGGTGTCAGATACAATTCCTGATACCTGAAAAACGTGGTAGTGTCTCTGTAGGAGAACCCCTGATTTTACAGGTAGTAAGCTTGGTAGGCCTTAGGAAATGAGGTGTCAGAAACTGGACTGTTTGAACAGCATGATTGGGAGACAAAAAGTATGTATTTTCTAACTTTCATGCATTTAAAGCCTCTGTCTTTCACCCTTTACTGTATTTTGCATTTAATAAAAAAGATGGCAACAAACTCTACTGCCTGAAGCTGTCAATTTACATGAGACAACCTGGCTCTTGCAATGCAGGCACTCTGCATACCATTATCTAGAGCAATATGTATACATATTTCAGATGTGCTATGTTTACAGATTGCACTAAAGTTAGCAAATTATATTAAAAATAAATTCTCTGAAAACCCTCCTCCAGAGAAATAACATAAGGTGTCTTAGCAAACAAAAGAAGTGGTTCAACAACCACTTTTCAAAGAGATCTATCATGAAAAATATTTCTCCACGTGCCCATATTAACCTTCTTAAATATCTTTAGCCATGAATACCTCAAAAAAGGTCTGGTTTTATTTTATGTTCCTTTTTTTTGTTTTGTTTTGTTTTTTACTTAGGAGTTATCTAAGAGAAAGAGGAGGGTGAAGAAATTTTGTACATACCTCACTGCTCATTTCATAATAAGGATTAAATATCACTTAGAAACACAACATAAAAAAATAAAGATTAAAACCTATTTACACATCTGTCCCCACCTGACAAAGTAGATCAAAATAGAAATTTGATCCGAAGAGGAAGATTTAGGGGTGAGGAGGGAGAGGGTCTAAGTTACAGCAATCTTCCCCAGAAGCTTTGAAGCTGAAAGTCTTTTTTATTTTCTGTCTATTGTGAACATTACAGCAGCAGAGCTTGCAACATCCCTGCTTCCTTACTCATAACGTGTAGCTTGCATTTTTGCTCTATGACTGATCAGCTGTAAAAAGCCACACACACAAACACAGAAGCAAAGAAAAGAAATAGAAGATATCTTATCCAAGTGTATCTTATCCATTGAGTTCACATCCTTACAAAAGAGCGTCGTTTTATTAATGGGCTTTTGGCTAGTTCCACTGAAATTAGTGACTTCTTCCACTTTAAGTATTATATTACTTTCAGGGCCAACACAGATTGACCATTCAATAATGAATGTGCTTAATTAGGTGAAAGTAGTCAGCACTACTGGTCAGAAGAAAAGTGTTTTCCGATTTTGATAGCTATGTAGCAAGCAAAATAGTCTTAACTTCATATTGACTAGCTCTTTCCCCAGGTCATTCTCCTATCCTACTCATTATTAAATGTCTGTTCCTTTATTTGGTAAACAGAACATTTAGGTAACTTCTATGGAAAGAGGGAATTTGAGGGAGAACCACAGAAATGGTATAAAGAGAATAAAGAGATGAACTCCATTACTTTTTTCCATTTGCAAAGAGAAAACATGAAGCTCCTAAAGTTTTAAAAACACTGTTTTGGGTATTTAAATCACACTGCAGATGCCAAATAAAATCAGCTACACCAAACGTTATTATTAGAGTGCAGGTACTATAGAGGTTATTTTCCATTCTTCAGTACCAGTTTATTCCTAGTTATGTCTATCTTTTCTATCGGGTTTAACATAAGACCACAAGAGATGACCACAGAAACCAGCAGCTTAGTAGCATGAATTTACTGTAACTTAACAACTTGTTGGGTACCTGCGACAAACATAAGTGGTCTCAGCCTTCCAGACTTAAAGTTAGTGATCACGTGATTTCTGAACAGCAGAAGACAAGGTTTTAAAAATTGTGAGAACCACAGACATGAGAGTTTCACATCCATTTCCAGAGATGCTTGTGCCCCATTATTGTTGCCTATCACTTTCTGAACATTTGATCATAACTTAATTTTCCACCAGCTGATACAAATCTATTTCCCCAATTTCTCATACTTACCCAGGTCAGTTCAGGAAATAGACTAAATATATTTCAAGAAAAAAAATAAAAAAAATCCAAGCAACATGAGTTTGAGCTCAATAGGCTTTTAATATACAAATGCAATGAACAAATCTTTCATAGTTCCTCTCCTCCAACAGTGAAAGCAAAGCTCTAGAGATGTCTCAGCACCGCTGAGATTTGTCCGAATGGCACATGAAGACGACTCCCAGCAGCCATACTTAGCTGTTGACAGCACACAGGTCTTAGAGAAACTCCCATTAAAGTCCAAGGGGGTTGGTCCTTAGGAACACCATGTAAAATGCATAGAGTGCCAGCTGCCAAATTTGCCAACATCCAGAATTAAACTGGTACTCATGCGGGGTAAATGATCTAACTGTTGTGTTTGACCCAAACAGAATGCCTCTTTGACTCTGCTTACTAAGCTTATTAACTAGTTAATTACATAATTTTATGCAGTAACAGAATTATTACATATGTATTTATATTTTCAAGTATCTATCACATACAATAGGTGAGTTTAAGGAAACAACTCAATATCCAGTGAAAGATGGTTTTCTAATAAATCCTAGTTCTCACTGCTGCTATGAAGACAATAAATAATTCAAAATAAAATATTTATTTTTGTTTTAGTTTGAGTTATGTATTTAGTTATGTATGTATCATCTACATGATGTTTAGAATAATTCAGTTCCCTGGGCTGGTCTCTGCTGGTCCCAACCCTTGAATGATTCAAGGTTACTCATATGACAGGCATATGTGTTCCCAATGGAAATACTAAGATGATGTAGAACTACTTAAAAGGACCACAGCTAAAAGCAGGACCTAAGGCTTCATGCTGATATTTGACATAGGGTGTACTCCGCTCATGCTTGTTAGCTTAATGAAAATATATTATTCTTCAGAGTTATGATCTTTCTCTTCTATTGTGGAAGAGACAAGCTGCTAGCATTCTACAAGATTGCGGACTGATGTGGAAATTTGCTTTCTCGTGAAAACATGATGATGTTTTTTGCCGCGTTTAATTTAGAAGTAATGTATATATTCCTAATTATTAAACAGGCCAAATGCACTTAATCGCTTGCTTTCAAGGGAAAGAATTCACAAGAATGAACTCAGATAACCACCTGAAAAAGCCCTGCTGGTGTGGCTACTCTGCTCAGGCTAGTGGCATTTCCACACACAAGCTGTCCCATCAGCTGCCACAGAAAAAAGCCTGCTCTCATCGGGGCTCAGGGCTACATGCAGCACTCTCCCTTTGTGACCTGCAAAATAAAATACACAAATAAAATATCAAAGATGTGTCACAATTTTACACCGAGAACACAGTGCACTTTCACCATCACCCACCCACAGTTTGGCTTGTTCTATTTCCACTGCAGTAGCCAAGTGTGCTGCGTAAGATGTGTTTTTTCACTGAATCCTGCCTTATCTAGAGAGTACTTTCACATTATGAAGGAATTGAAGCATTTTATTTTTCCTATTAGGGATGAGGATTTAATTGTAAGGACTGTACCACACTGAGAAGGCATTTCTGTCCAAGAAGAATATTAAACCTGAACTCTCAATTCTCCATTGCATTTACCAGAAGAATCTCATCTGGGACTGGTAATGTGTCTCAGCTGAGCATTACCATCTGGCTGCACATTCTTTGCAGATGCTGATCCAACAGTTATGAGATAGTGTCTCCAGCTGCAGTTACTACTAAAGAGATCTTCTAATAATTATCCCACTGAATAATTTATTTGAAATTCATATCGAGTTTGTCTGTAGTTGTAGTAAAGTGGGAGCTAGACAGTGGAAGCCAGAAGCTACCTCAGTCTAGCAGCACAAAAACAACAATGAGATCATTAACCTGGTAATTATCTTCCTCAGTATAAACTGTCTCTGAACCTGGTGGCCAGACAAGATTCTGTTATAAAGCAGAGATCTCTGCTTCCTTAACTGCTCTCCAGAGACCTCCTGTGTGATCTTGCACAATGTCACACCATAAGTTTCCTTAGGCACTTGTGCCAAGATATGTGGGGAGGCTTTTTACCATAAGTTACTATACCATTAGCTTCTTTGGGTGGGTGGAGTACTTAATCATTATGCTGCCTAAAGCAAGCAAGGAATTTCTGAGACACAGTGCATCTCATTCAAAATCTGGTCTTAGACATCCAGCTCAGACAGAGGTTGCCTGTGGCCTCCCACCCTCAGCGCTGCTGTTCCCCTTGGTGACAATGGGGACAGCAGCACTTCTCTAGTTCAACAGAACATCATGAGGATGCACATATGGGAAACTGCGAGGCTCTCCAGGACTGGGGGATTTATCACAGTGGTACCTGAGGAGGATCCATAACAATTCCATAGCTGGTCTGTCTGCCCTACCTTAGTGAAGCTGCTAGAATGGCTCTTTGGATCCAGAATGACTAAAAGCAACTATCTTTGTCCTGGTGCCATATAACATATATATCATTTAGACTATGAGACTAGAATTTTGACTCTACACTAAATTATTTTCAGGATATATATTTTTTCAAATTTAACTCCTATTCAAGGGTACACTATTTTATCAGTATAGATGACCATGAGTTCACATTGCACAGGGTTCTTAAGAAGCAAGTATCAGATATATAGCCTTTAGAGGTATTTAAAAATATATTTACAACACTAACTGAAGTTTGATTAATATTTTCAGACACAAATAAGTGAGAAAGGGTTGGGGAGAAATCAGAACAGTAGAAATTGTTCATTTCCATCTTTTCTGAGTGGGAAGACTTGAATTTTACTTCATGGTTTCAAGATTAAATTTAGTTACTTTTCAAAACATAAATGTTGTGTTTGCTTATGTGCTTTCCTTAATCTATAACAACTTTTCAGAGAGAAGTTTAAATCCAAAATTAAATACCTGGCAGTTTGCCTTCCTAGCTCTACCAGAAGTTCCTAATCCACAAATGAACTTTGCGCTTTAGAAAGATTATCTTCCAGTTGCTCTATTCTGAATGTGCTCACTAGTAGGCAACCTCAATTCCTAAAGTGTCCAACAATAGCTGAGACTGCTGAGTTGTTAGTCTAGGTCTTCAGTAATTTGCAGCAGGATCTAATAGTGAAATTCAATAAAGAGAACTAATTTCTTTCAGTGCAGAATCATGTGGTGTCTGAGACTGATTTAGAGTCATCTTAAAATTATCACAGTAGTTTTCTGAAAATATTTTGATACATGGACAATTTTCTCCAATATCCAATTTCTTGGATGTTGCAAGAGTCTCCACAGGAATATCCATGTAGTAATTATCTGATGTTTTTGTTCAGGAAAAATAGTTTTTCTTATGAATGTTTAAACTGAGTAGGAAACAGGATGATAAGGAACTTCCCTGCTTCACATTATTAATGCATTTGATTTGCATAGTGAATGTTTTGCACTATACATTATTTTCAAAATAAATCTTTTCATTGTATATTGTGCATTGAAGATTCATACAGATCTGAGCAGCCTGAGTAGTTAAGTAGCTACAGTAGTAAAGATTGAATGTAGATATTACTTTTGTAGCACAACAGACACATTGAGTCACTTCTCTTGTGTTACCTCTAGATCTTTCCTCAAAGAAAGCTACCTTTAGAGCTATATATAAATGGGTATATGTACATATATATATATATATATATATATATATACACACATACATATATATATATATATATGTGGAAAGAAAAGCACATAAAGAAGCAGCTTTATACAAGGATCCACACATAATCCACACAACCTCTGTCTTCCACCTTAGTATTGAGTCTTCTATGCTTTCCCCTAACAGGCTAGAGTAGAAACCAATTTCTTGCTTACCAGAACAGCATCCCAGAGTACAGCATATACAAAAAATGTTATCAGTGCCTTCAAATGCCTCAACAGGGAACAAAAAAAAAAAGTATTTGTAAATATCATTTTTGTTAGGGGCAAAATCAAAATCTTCTTTGTGTATATTATTGTCAGTGAATCACATACAGGTTGTGCCATCTAGGAGGTAATCCACCTAGAAAATATGGAAGCAACCTGACACTAGCTTACTCAGCCAAGCTCTAGGCAAGCCTTAGGTAAAGGAAGAACTCCACATCTGACACCTGGTATGGCCTTAGAAATAATAGGAGAGAATTCTATAATTTTTAAAAAAAATGGCATTTTACAAAGTTTACAGAATGCTTAAAAATTGACATTTCCAATCCCATGCCTCATGGCTAGAGATAGGATATGTGGGTGATGCTTTTTAAACTTCATTTTACTTAAATGCATTATGTATGTATTTGCAAAATCATACTGATTAGACAGAAAGATGGTTAACTGAAATAATTAAAACTTAACTGAAATACTTGCCATAGAGTTGTGATGAACTGATAAGCGTAGGATACTTCCATATTATCATCTGATTTCCAGGAAGGCCTTGTCCAGTCATCAGTTCACTGGTTCTGGGTAACCAGAGCAAGGAACAAATCTATTGCAATTTAAAAATCTGCTTTAGTTTTCAGAAAGCCTATAAACACCACGCAGTTGGAAATCTGCAATGATATCTGCAATGCTTAAACAAGCTACTGATAAATAACCCCAGCATAAAATTTATTCATTTAGAAGGCTCATCTCACCTCTGACAATACTTCATAGCTGCATCACTGTCCTGGTTAAACATAACTGCAGCCTACCAGTACAAAACTAGAGCTCCACAGACAGATCCTCAGCCAAGTAAGACAGCATAGATCCAAAAGAATCAACAATAGTTACACTGCTTTCCTTCAGCTGACATCCTTATCCTCTGGTTCCAAACATTCAAACTCCAGAGACTGATGTTTGCCCTCCGACTTGCACCTCTCCCCACCCCAGCACTCTGGGAACTTTGCCTGCTCCACAACAATCTCTCCTCGTTTGAGATTTGGCCAAAACCATTACTGCCAATAAGGAAAAGATGATGAAAAGTGTCTGGCCGTGAGGCCACCTTCTCTTCAACCACTTGAGACAGAAGTGGTCAATGAGAAACAAAAAACTACTTCCGAGTCCAATCACAAATCACACACTGCAGTGGTGAAAGTAGCACAGATGTTTCTCCAGAGCAAATCCTGCTGTTCGTTTCTCTAAAGAGCTGCCCTCAAAGTCAGTGGGAGTTTGCCAAAGTAACATGCTATACAAGATGACCATAGTCTGAATACGCAGACATTTCATCATTTCACCTGAGAATCTGTAGCTGCACATTGGATGGTTTTCTCATGATTTATGTCCCAGACACGCAAAATACCATCTTTCATTCCACCTCCTGTAGCAAGGATTTTGGACTCCCAAGGACACCAGTTCATAGCCTAAAGAAAACAGAGACCAGAAAGACCAGGACATTAGCTGGGAAAGGCAGAAACAGATTTTACTTACTAGCCATGTTAAAGAAATGACTACAACAAGCACCCAGAATGTACCTTTTTCTTTTAATCACTACGTATCATTCTCTTCGCACACACACAGACAGATGTAGGATCAAAACTCCAAATACCATTTCAGCTTTCGTTTGTCATTGCTTCACAGTAGCCTTCTCTGTTTTCATGTAAGCCTGCAAAACTCCAGGTTCCCTTCTTACACTTCATGGATCACAGATTCACATTTCCGTGCCAGAAGAGACCATTAGATCACAGGCTGACTTACTGCCTAAACCAAGCCATCGGGAAACCCCACACAGTGTGACTTACAGGACTTACTAGAGGCCTGGTTTCTTCTGAGATACATGCAGGATATGCCCAAGGTCCAGATTCTACCTAAAGGAAAGCTAATAAGAATTGAATCCCACTTATTCCAACAACTTTCACTCTAATACCAGAGTTTCAATCCAGTCTCAGGCTTTTCTGGGAGTATAAGCAAGTTTATAAATGCTAGACTCTTATCACTGGTATCTATCCTATCTACTGTACAGGGTGGCATCTTATCAAGGTGAGGAATCTGAGCTGTCCCATTTCCAATTTCGTACTTCAGATGCCTTGCTACCAGCTACTATATCATGAAATACAAGTATGGACAGGAGGGCAAAAGAATCTTTATCTTTAAATTTATCTGAATAGAGAGAATTTCCCAAAAGTAAACTTCAATTTTTTTTTCTCTGTCCAAGACAGAAAGCAAGTAGTAAGGTGTAGATTTATTTGTATTGTGCTTGGTATTATATTACAAAGGCCTACTAATCTAGGAAAAGCTCCTAAAACACTCAGCATTAGCAAACTTACCTGTGACAGAGAATACTACATGAGGAGAATGTGGCTTAAAATTAACTGCACCACAACAAGGGCAGAAGAAAGAAGCAGGCATCACTGAGTTATCATTGAAGTTTCACAGTTGTCTACATCAGCACCATGATTTCATAAGAACACATACAGAAGCGCAGCCTGTCCTTCTCCACATACCTTGACAGCTGAGGAATGAGGTATGGTTTTCAGTGGCTGTGACTGCACTTTCACACCAGGGTCACTATGCCAGATATTCAATATTCCATCACTAGAGCCACTTGCCAGCAACCGGTTGGTCAGTGACCATTTCAGGCTGCAAATGCCTTGCTTGTTTTGGCAAAGAGTCCCAATATGATGCTGAGCAACCCGAACATCATGGTGATGAATAGATCCTAATCTTGAACCACTGTAGATGAGAAAAGACAATATAGATTTGATATTAAAGATGACAGACTACCTTGTGACACTGGTATTTCCTCAGTGGTTTCAGAAGCAAACTACAGAGGGGGCACATGTCCAGCACAATACTGAAGTAGCAAGACAAGCTGCAGTATCAGAAGTGCACTCAACCTGTTGAGGCGGCTGACAAAAGGAACCAAGCACCTGCTCGGTACAGGTTAGGCAGAAAAGTTATTCTCCAGTACAGTTTCCATTTCCCTGATGATATATTTCAATGTATAATGCTGACTTGCATCTTGTTTAAGTGATATTTAACATAGTTTTTAGCATAGTTTTTTTTCTGTTCTTTAACAAAAGTGCTGTTTCGGCAACATAAACTTTGCCAAGGCCAGCTGTGACTCTGCTCACAAACACAAGGCAGTATATAACTGCACTCCTCAGAAAGGGCTCCAGTTCTGTCATTCCTCCCTTTCCCTTCTTACCTCCCACTTTCAGGCTGAAAGTGGAAGTGCACCAATCACCTCTGTTTGTCACAGTTTGAATTAGCCACACAAATCGCCTGTTAGGAAACAGATTCATGGCTGTGCCTCTCCGGGGGACGATTTCTACCTTACTCACTATACGGAGCATGAACTGTGGGTCCAAGAGGCTGCACTCTCCATTTACGTATCGTTACTGCAGCCAGTAACATCAGTCTACCAAAAGAAGAAAGAAATGCCCTGCTTGGAGGCATAGCTAGTGTTACAGCTTAGCTCCTGGGTTCTACATATCAATCGGAGAGTTGAATAAAAAATAATAGAAACACCTTACAGCACATATTTTTGTTATAGATTTAATGTAGATAGTATCCTTAGAAAGTTGGGAAAAAAAAATAAAACAGCTTCCCAATGGCAGTTTACACTTCCATTTGTGTTCATGACACTGAGAAACTTAAGACTATTGTCAACTTTCTGGACATGTGAAAACTGTATATCATATACCTCAGATATATTTATTTAAAGCAATAATGACTGGAGATTTTCCTATACTAGCTCTTAAAAATCTTCAGATACAAATCAAGCAATTTAGAAGCTCCAAAAACTTCAAACAGGCTCCACCTATTGTGCTTGTACAGACCAGTCAAGCTCTTGAGACCAATGAAGTCCACAAATGCATGAAATAATCCAAATAACCAGTCTGTCAGTGAATATTAAGGAGGTCATCTTCATGGAAAATATGTACATTGGAATATTCTAAGCTGTCATCACTTGTCTCTTGGGAATTCATAGAGATTTTTCCTATTATATAGTAAGTACAGAAATCTGACTAACAGAAACAAATTTTAATTACCAGTGTTACCACTCTAGCAGTAAGAGTGGGAATGAACTGAGCTCTTAATAATTCTCATTGCATTTTCTTTCCTATTGGATTTTTTTTGCTTGCCATAAGAAATCAGAATTGTTTGTTTTTCACACAATGAATGAAACGGATGATGACATCCGTTTTACTAAAAACAAATTAAAAAACAAGACAAAGTAGAAAGCAATAAGATAGGTTAATTTACTGATACATATGCAGTGTTTCATAAGGATGTGTTATTGGGCTACTTTGACCACAAGCATCAGTAAGGCCTAAATAACCCCAAAAAGTCAATTGCCTATACTGAAGTTTGGCATAAGAACAGTTCTCTTATTTCAATGACAATGAAAACTAACTCCATGTCTTTCTTTCTGCTTATATAAACATTTCTCATATTTTTAACTCTCCTAATTTTAAAACAACTGGTCATTTGTCAAACCTAGCACATTTTATAAATGTTATCTCAACAAAACTTCTCAATAGTCATCATGTTTCTCACGCTCATTCTCACCTCATTATCAATTCTTATTCAAAGAGATTTGCAGTTTTTAAGATTCTGCTTCAAAGAGATTTGCAGTTTTTAATATTTCGGCTCACCTGACCAAGCCAAAATACAATCTGAAACTAATGCATACTATAACAAGGTTATGCCACCTGGCAATAATAGGATGTGCAAGCTTCATTATTGTCACTTAACTCACTCAAAAAACCCACTCCAAATACTACAGCATTCTATTAACTGATTGTTTGTTTAGTATCAACTAACACTGGCAGCTTAACAACTGGCTGCGCCGCTGGGCCTGGCAACAGGGTTTTGGCTTCTATGACCATGGGTCTCTGTTTGATGACCAACAGCTAGTGGGGAATGATGGGACTCATCTTAGCAAGAGGGGCACACGTCTCTTTGCAAAAAGGCTGGCCAACCTGGTTAGGAGGGCTTTAAACTAGGCAAGAAGGGGGAAGGGGAGTGGCACACTGACGCGGCAAGCAGTACCGCACAGCCCAGGTCAGATGGCGTCCAGCGGGAGTATGGTAGTGGGGAAGTGAGGGTAGGAAATGATCACAGAGGGTCCTCTTTCACCCCTCCTGGGAAACCTGTGGCCTCTGTTGCTTCCCTGAAATGCCTGTATACCAATGCGCGAAGCATGGGGAATAAGCAGGATGAACTGGAGATCTGTGTGCGGTCCCAGCGTCATGATCTCATCGGAATCACAGAGACGTGGTGGGATAGCTCGCACGACTGGAGCGCTGCCATGGAAGGCTATGTGCTCTTTAGGAAGGACAGGCTGGGAAGGCGAGGTGGTGGAGTTGCTCTTTATGTGAGAGAGCAACTGGAATGCATGGAGCTCAATCTGGGAGTGGAGGATGAGCGACTTGAGAGCTTGTGGGTAAGGATTAGAGGGCAGGCTAATGTGGGAGACACTGTGGTGGGTGTCTGCTACAGGCCACCTGACCAAGACGAGGAGGTTGATGAGGCCTTCTATAGGCAGCTGGATGTTGCCTCACGGTCACAGGCCCTGGTTCTCATGGGGGACTTCAACTACCCCGACATCAACTGGGAGGACAACACAGCCAGGCATAAGCAGTCCTGGAGGTTCCTGCAGAGCGTCGACGATAACTTTTTGACGCAGGTTGTGGAGGAGCCGACGAGGAGAAGTGGGCTACTGGACCTCGTGCTATCAAATAGGGAGGGCCTAGTAGGAGATGTTAAGGTGGGGGGTAGCCTCGGCTGCAGTGACCATGAGTTGGTGGAGTTCAGGATTCAACGAGGAGGAGGCAGGGCTGTAAGTAGCCTTGCGACGATGGACTTCAGGAGGGCCAACTTTAGCCTCTTCAGAGACCTCCTCGGTAGAATCCCATGGGCTAGTGCTCTAGAAGGAAGGGGGGCCCAAGAGAGCTGGTTAGTTTTCAAGCGGCACTTCCTCCACGTCCAGCAACAGTGCATCCCTGTGTGTAGGAAGGGAGGCAGAGGGGGCAGGCGACCTGCGTGGATGAGCCGGGAGCTTGTGGCAATGCTCAAGCAGAAGGCAGCGGTATACAGAATGTGGAAAAAAGGACAGGCCCCCTGGGAGAAATACAGGAACATAGTCAGGGAGTGCAGAGATGCGACAAGGAAAGCTAAGGCACGTCTGGAAGGCAAGCTGGCAAGGGACGTTAAAAATAACAAAAAAATTTCTTCAAATACATTAACAGCAAAAGGAAGATCAGGGAAAACGTGGGTCCGCTGGAGGACGGGATGGGCACCTTGGTTACAAATAACACAGAAAAAGCAGAGTTGCTCAATGCCTTCTTTGCTTCGGTGTTTACCAAGGGCAGCCCTTTAGAGCCCCAGGCCCTAGAGGCAAGAGAAGAAGCTGGTGGAGAGGATGACTTGCCCTGGGTAGAGGAAGATTGGGTCAGAGAGCACCTAAGGAACCTCGATACCCACAAATCCATGGGCCCTGATGGGATGCACCCCAGAGTGCTGCGGGAGCCGGCAGATGCCATAGCTAAGCCGCTCTCCATCATCTTTGAAAGATCCTGCAGAACGGGGGAGGTGCCGGAAGACTGGAAGAAGGCCAATGTCACGCCAGTCTTCAAAAAAGGCAAGAAGGAGGACCCAGGCAACTACAGGCCAGTCAGCCTCACCTCCGTCCCCGGAAAAGTGATGGAACGGCTCATACTGGCTGTTGTCTCCAGGCACATGGAGGACAAGAAGGTGCTCAAGAGTAGTCAGCATGGATTCACCAAGGGAAAATCTTGCCTGACTAACCTGATAGCCTTCTATGATGAAATGACCGGCTGGATAGACGAGGGGAGAGCGGTGGATGTCGTCTATCTCGACTTCACCAAGGCTTTTGACACCGTCCCTCACAACATCCTCCTGGGCAAGCTCCGGAAGTGTGGGATAGATGAGTGGACAGTGAGATGGATTAGGAACTGGCTGGATGGCAGGGCCCAGAGAGTGGTGATCAGCGGTGCAGAGTCTAGTTGGAGGCCTGTGGCTAGTGGGGTCCCCCAGGGGTCAGTCCTTGGTCCAGTCCTGTTCAATTTATTCATCAATGACCTGGATGAAGGCACAGAGTGCTCCCTCAGCAAGTTTGCTGATGATACCAAACTGGGAGGAGTAGCCGATACCCCAGAGGGCTGTGCTGCCATCCAGAGGGACCTGGACAGACTGGACAACTGGGCGGTGAAAAACCTCATGCAATTCAACAAGGCCAAGTGCAAGGTCCTGCACCTGGGGAGGAATAACCCCAGACACCAGTACAGGCTGGGGACCGACCTTCTGGAGAGCAGCTCTGCAGAGAAAGACCTGGGTGTCATGGTGGACGACAAGTTGACCATGAGGCAGCAGTGTGCCCTCGTGGCCAAGAAGGCCAATGGGATCCTGGGCTGCATTAAGAAGAGCGTCTCCAGCAGGTCGAGGGAGGTGATTCTACCCCTCTACTCAGCCCTGGTGAGGCCACATCTGGAGTACTGTGTCCAGTTCTGGGCTCCACAGTACAAGAGGGATGTGGAGCTGCTGGAGAGAGTCCAGCGCAGGGCTACAAGGATGATCAGGGGCCTGGAACATCTGCCCTATGAGGAGAGGCTGAGGGAGCTGGGCCTGTTCAGCCTGGAGAAGAGAAGGCTGAGAGGGGATCTAATCAGTGTCTATAAATACCTCAAGGGAGGGAGTGCAGAGGACGGGGATGGTCTCTTTTCAGTGGTGGCCACTGATAGGACTAGAGGAAATGGCCGGAAACTGAAACATCAAAAATTCCATAGGAACTTAAGGAAAAATTTCTTAACAGTGAGGGTGACAGAGCACTGGAACAGGCTGCCCAGAGAGGTTGTGGAGTCTCCTTCTCTGGAGATCTTCAAAACCCGCTTGGATGCAGTCCTGTGCCACGTGCTTTAGGTGTCCCTGCGTATGCAGGGGGGTTGGACTAGATGATCTCTAGAGGTCCCTTCCAACCCTAAGCATTCTATGATTCTATGATTCTATGAAATATGCGGTGTATCGTGCAAGATGGTATTAGCGTAATGCAGATATTCCAAAATACAATAAAGTCTTGATGACATTTACTTAGGTAATCAGCCGATCTGATTTTTTTACATGTATTTATTCATCGCCAAACTCAGCCCTTCGCTTCTCTGAAGCGGTTGCAAAGCTACTTCGGATCTTAGATAATTAGTTCTTTCTCCTTCATCCATTTGTTTTCTCTCGCACCTATCCCTGGCTATGCATCCTGCCAAACGTGCATTTATAACTTCTGTCGCACTGGAGATGGCTCTAGCGGGTAGCAGCTTCAGCCCAGCAGTGCCTTCCTAATGGCAACTCTTGTCTTTGCGGGCTACTTCTGCAGGGCCGCTTCACACTGCGTCTCTCCCTCCGTGGCTTCCTCAGGAAAGCCACCCCTTCCCCAGCACACCGAGGAGAAAGCGCCTGCCGGGCTTGCGCTTTTCCTGGGGGGCACTTCCAAGCTGGGCAGAAAGGAGGAAAAAAGAAAAATCATGAAGATTGCACAGCAGGGTAGATGCCTTGCACATGCAAGCCCATGATGCAAAGAAAACTTGCTGCATGCAAGGAGTGAGATACAAAACTTGGAGAAACTCCTCACTGCTGAAAACAGTCATATCATTTCCAGGGTGGACGTACCAGAAAGTTTAAATCATGTCTAAAATACAATAACTTCAAACTCCCAGAGTCAAATAGATTTTCCTCCTGTTCTTCTGACCTTTCTCAGTGTAATGCTATTTTGTTCAGTCTCTAGGTTTTTACATTTACATAAAACCTTCCAACAGTAAATTAAGTTAGATGGCTGTTGCACCTTGTCAAGGAATGGACTCAGTCCTTCTGTTCCTTCGTTAGGTATGAACCCGTAGTTCCCAGCCACTTACCTCTTTCCTTTCAAGAGGCTTTTAGTGCATGCACAAAGCAAGCTTCCTTTCAGCTTGATCCTTACGCTTCCTTTCAGCGTGAATCCCGGAGTTCAGCTGGGCGGTGCAACCAGAGAGACAGCTAGTCTTCGAGCCCCACGTTGGGCGCCATTTGTGGGCGTATGGAGGAGCAGGGTCTCTGTGATGGTGAGCCAAAGACCTTTATTTTTTAACACCACTTACAGAGCATCCGAACCCAGAGCAGCCCCTGCTCTGCCCAGGCAGCACGCGGAGCCCAGCAACCCAACCAGCCAATCAGGCGGGTGATCCCGCGCCGACCACGCGCGAGGCCGTCCAATGAGCTGCCTGGTCACGCGCTGGCCGTGTGGCTGTGGCTCCCTCCTCTCCTGCTCAGCCCCCCGTCTGCCGAGGAGACACTGCCTGTCACCGACCCCAGGCTGACTGCAACAGATGACTAGAATTGGTTGTCTCTAGTTTGTTTTCTCTTTCTTAATTCCATCCCATCTTCAAGAAATGGAGGGGCAGGGTGGCTGGCAACAACAGGAAAGGAAAACTCTCAGCGCAGTATTTGTGACGCGTCTCGAATTCAAAAGTGCCACAGTCGGTTATTGTAAAAAACACTCCAGCCTTATGTTTGTAGACTAATTTCTAGACAAAGGAAAATACATTGGCGAATGGATGGTTTTTTTTCCCATAAAGTATGGCAATCTTTGATAAAAACACCTTTAAATGCTATCATTATTACTATTATTATTATTAGTGTGAAATTTGTTGTATCTGATCATTCAATAACGTGGGTGTCCAGACGTTTCCCTGAGCATATATCCTACTAATTCACCAGAGAAATAGTGCTACACGGCAAGGACATGGAGCAGGTGAGAGCCACACGTTTCCCCAGGCAGAGCGTAAGCAGGTCAGCTGGAACCACAGAGCTGCCAGGATGGGGAGGAGCTGACGCTTTGAGAGATGCAGAGTCTTGTCCTGACGATTCCTCGTCTCCAGAAAGGCCCTGCCTTGGCACTGAGCACACTAAAGTACATTTTTTGCTCTATACTTCATAGGTCACACTTTGCACCGTGCTTCCACGGCATTTTCGTTTGCAAGCACTCCTCAGCTTTCAGCTCCCACACTTTCCTCTGTTCTGTCAGCTAATTAAACACATAAACCTGTGAGAAAGCCACTGTTAAATCCATCCTGCTAACAAAGAAGATTTCTCAATAGGCCTGATGTCGAATATGTTTCAGATGCCTGATGAGACCTCTTCATGAAGCAATACATTTAGCCACACTGCTGCCACTTGAGGCTAGTGATTACCCAAAACTATAAGGCAGGGATTGAGCACCGCATCTGCATGCAGAAAAGTTTTAATGAATGCTCTAACTGTGGCTCTAAAAATGTGACACTTGTGCATAGGCATTGCTGTAAGGAGGTACTTTATAGAGTGGACACTTACAACATTATGCGTATTGTCGCTAAATAAACTCACTGCTGTCATTAGCAGCAATCGGTAATGGAAATGGGAGCCCATTCTGCAGCTCTTGTCACTAATTGGGATGTGCCAAAATGATAATGCCTGAAAATACCTTGGCTAGATGGATGGAGGGTGAGACAGGCATTCTGTGCAGGCCAAGCCACTTCTCCTGTATTTGTCCACTTCCCATAGCAATTTTGTTAGCCTTGTGCATGTGATTTATTAAATATGCCTTTTGTCTCTTTTCTCTTTAAACTCACCTGTTGTTGCAGGTGTAATATAATTATTATGTACAAGAATATTTACTGTCTGAAGTAAATACAATTAATTAGTCCTGATACATGTAGTTTTCATTTTATTTGGCATGCTATAAATCATTTCTGATTCAGCAAATGGCACTGTAGCAAGCCTAGTAAAGTAAATGCTGTTTCACTTAGCATTGCTAAATAATTGAATAAAAAGTGCTGTGTAAATGGCGTGGAAGTAATATCTAGCATCACTCTTATCAAAATGAAAGTTGTTTAAAGTCAAACCTCATTTTCAACGTTGCAGCCAGAGCAAACAAATTTTCCTTATCTCTTTGAGAAAAAAAAAAAGTATTGTATCCAAATATAAAATAATGGATAATTTTCTTTTACCAGAAGTTGCATTTTATGCCAGTTAGGTCATTAGCTTCTTGCAGAACCATTTGGTAACACACACAGTGGCATTTCATTTTTGAAATCACCATGCATTTTCCTAATTTCTTTGTATTGATAAAGTTATGCTACAGCCAGAAATAGTTTGAAGGGTGAGGCAAGGAGGGAGCAGTCTTGGAAGTGAGTTGGAAACTTCCAAAGGCTTCAGGGATATTTCCCCAGCCAGGCAACACACATGCATGTGCATACACAGACATACTTCAATGTCTATAGAATACATAAAATATGTGTATTTATTTGGTAGTGAATTAATGAACAGTATGTCACAGTTCTTATCAAAGTCATGTTTGAAAAATGTGTATTTAAATGATAATTGAATAAACTGTTCAACAATATCAGTTGATCAGTTTTATTAACAATTATTCTGTGTCTGGAAGCTAAATTGAAGGAAATTAAATAATAGCAAAGGGATTTACATATGTTTTATGTAAATCACATAGTCAGGGTTCACAAAATTTTAAGACAGGGCCTAGATAATCCTATAAAACTATAGAATTATTTACCTGCAGTGGAGCTATTGCAAAGAACTTAGCAGAGCTCTTCGTGGTGCTAAGGCAGCTTGCTTCATTCATGGCCTTGGGAGCAGCCTCATGAGGTGATCAACTGTAACACTTCTTCACATAGAAAGCAAAACGTATTTGCTATGGGGTTCTTTTGTACCAGGCAGTATTTAATGGAGACAAAACCATTAACCAAGGTCTAAGTGCTGAGAACAGCGTTGGTTTTGCAGGTGCATGGCAATAAGAGGACACTTGGGGCAGGGTGGGGCTGCTCGTGCTGGCACTGGGGCTGCTCGCTCTGATCAGCAGTGTAGCAGAGGGAGGCAGATGCCTTTAAATTTGTTTAGCGATGGTGGCTGATATTTAATCTTTGTTTAATATTTAATATATTAAATATTAATGATATTTAATACTGATATTTAATCTTTCCACTGATGGAAATCAGTGTCACAGCCTTAGAAAGGGTCTCCAACTGGTGTGTCATCCGTTCACAGAAGTCGGAAAGCAGCTCAACTTGAGGTGTCGTCAGGACTTTGACAAGGCTCCTCAGCAGGTTCCTCTGAATCATCTCTCTGCTCTCAAGAAACACTCTGCTCTCTGAGTGCTCTGCGGATGATTATTTTAACATAATTAAAAAATCATAAATGCATTTATATCCAAGAGGTTGTAGCTAGGCGCTCTACAAGGAAAAAGCAATTCAGACAGGTTACTTATTTGAGTGTAAAATCACTTGATATACACAAGTTTATTATTTATAAGCCATTATGTGGAAACCAATTGTTTATTTATCTCACTCATTAGCAGACAGGTATAAGGTTACAAAGTTTGTTATGGGTTTCCCACTTTTCGCATTTTCCAAGGTGGCAAAACTTTTCTGCCTTTATAATTTTTTAAGCAGTACATTTGTGGTGAAATATTGGCCTAGCTGCATGGTACCCAGTGTAAGAAGAAAGGCACATAGAGCGTAATAGTATCATATATGAGTTCTGATTAATAATAATAATAATAATTCTCCAAATTGCCACAAATTTCTACAAATTACCCCAAAAAACTACTTGTAGCATATCCATATTATATATCCATATCCATAATATATCCATATTCTAATACAGACATTCACATGGGAAAAAAAAACCCACAGACCCACAGACTACTGCCTGGAGGACCACAAATGAGAGTGAGAATACAGTGCCAAATGTTAAAAATATATCCTTCCCTCACCCAGAATGTTCTCCTAGGATATATTGTCACCGTATCTCTAAAGAAATAAACAAAGCAAAAATAGATCAGTGAAGGGAGCAGAAATAATTCAGTATGTAAAGCAGGTCCTGTCCGAAGAGCTCCAGGAAAGGCATGGGCCCTCACTTGAACAGGGAGCCCACTGGGAGGTGGAGACACAAAAACCAACCTTGAGAAGCAAGTCGTACTCATAGCTCGTGGCAAGGATGTTCATTGAAAAATGGGAGGCAGGTAAATCTAATGCCAGTAGGAGCAAAGTCTTGTTTGGAAGAGTCTATAAGCTACCTGTGGAAATCATTGCCCTCAGATATTACACAAGCTGACAATTTTGTGCAGTTTTGGTGGTTGATGTGTTATTGAGAATATCTGCAGTTATATTAGGCAGGTTAGGTATTAGCTAAAGGATAAATACCCAGCTACTTTTCATGTGAAGCCAGTTGCGAGCTCGCAGCAGTCAGGATGCAGGAGCTTCCTGCACGAGTGCAAATCTTGGTGCTTTGGGGAAGAGCGCTTTGCTGGCGCACATCACGTACGCCTCTGGCAGAGAAAACCTTGGCGAGAGCAACCAAAGCACTGTAGATTCTCCTGTTTTCATATTTAGAATCCAGATAACAGTGAGAAAGTTATTTCCAATTAAATCCAGTCCTGGCTTTAAAATGCAGCATCTAATTCTTTTTAGCCTACTTTTTTTTTTTTTTTTTTTTTTTCAAATCTGTATCTGTTACAGAGGCTTTGAACAATGATGCTGAAATAACATTTCAAGTACATCACTGTGCCTAATGAATTAAAGAGCTCTTGATTAATGGCACTTGTTCAACATCACACTGACAGTAGTATGAAGTGTAAAAAAAAGGTGTTTCTGCCTGGTGTGTTTTCTCCTGTGAGACAGACCAGGCATCATCAGCGCAGATTTTTTTTTATTGCCTCTTTTTTTTCCCTTTGTTCATCTGCTGTTGTATTTTTCCTTCTCCACATGTGCACTCTTGCCTCGCACTGGAGTGTGGCTCGGGGCAGTTATGCACCAGCCTTGCTGCAGGTCTTGCCCAAGCAGCGCTGCCTCCTGGTGACTCCATGGCCAGCAGCCCCGGCCTCTATCCTGACACGCGACACGGCTGTGGGGAGCAGAAGGGAGGGAGCAAGAGAAGGCCAAGGCAGATGCTGGTCAGAAACACCAGCAAGCAGCGTCACTGCAGGAGTATCCATCATGATGCCACGGGAGAATTGCAGTTGACTGAAGGCATACTTCACTGCACGGTATCCCACTTTATGTATTTTACTCACCTCATTTCATTGGGTTGAAGCTCCAAAGTTTTATGGGGCCCCCAGTCTCCACCATTTGGAAATAAATTCCAGACAGGCCGTATATCAGCAAGTGGCAGGGATTTTGGGGCCATCCTTGTACGTACAGTTGTTGTCCGTATTTCTTCCACTGCTTACACGCAAGGAGATCACTCGGCGTGGGCGGCGAGCTGAGGTGAGCCATAGGCCGGGATACAAGAGGGGCTTTTCCTTTCATCCCATTCCCACAAGCTCCTCGCTGCACGGGCGGCTGGAGCGCACCGCTGTTGTCACCTATCTCCTATCTTTTTTCCATTCACTATTTTATTGTCTTGGCTAAAGATCACAACCGATCTCCACGGGGAAATGCTGTAGGGAAAGGCTAGACCCTGTCCTGCCATGCTTGTGCCTTCCCTCTCCGTGCAAGAGCCCCAGCCAAGTCTGCCTCAGCCTGCATGAGGAGCAGAGGTGAATTAAAATAGCTCTTGGAAACACACCAGTTAATAAAATCATATGAGCAATCTATTTTTTTGTTTTGAGGAATAAGCTCTGTTGAGTATCAGGAAAAGATCGCTCACCTTAATGTATAGTACTGCCAAGAGGAGCACACTGCTGGAGGAGATGCCGCTGGATGAAGGCGGCTGCAAAGATCATTCTTTTTGGCAGCTTTTCTGGGCTCTGGAAGAGTTTTCAGTATTCAGAAGATATTTTCACTGCTGAAACAGCACTACTTCATCTGCAAAGTCTGTCAAAGTAATGTCCTTACCTGCTCTTTCTTCAGCTGAAACACACAGAGCCTGATTTCTGGCAATGACATCTATTTAGTGGATACAATTTCATACCAGCTATACATATAAGAGAAAGAAAGGCACGTTGGGTGCCCAACTCAGATGCCTCTATGTAAACGCATGCAGCATGGGGAATAAACAAGGGGAACTGGAGATGCATGTGTGTTTGCAGGGCCATGATCTCGTTGCAATTACTGAGACATGGTGGGACAGTTCTCATGACTGGAACGTGGCCACGGATGGCTTTAGGCTTTTCAGGAAGGACAGGCCAGGAAGGCGAGATAGCGGAGTTGCTCTTTACGTGGGAGAGCAACTGGGATGTATGGAGCTCAGCGTAGGGGAGGACGAAGCGCAGGCTGAGAGTCTGTGGGTGAGGATTGAAGGGCAGGCCAACAGGGGCAACACTGTCATGGGAGTTTACTACAGGCCTCCTGACCAGGGAGAGGAAGTGGATGAGGCCTTCTACAGGCAGCTGCAAGAAGCCTCACGATCCCAGGCCCTGGTCCTTATGGGGGACTTCAACCACCCTGCTGTCTGCTGGGGTAATCACACAGCTAGGAGCAGACAGTCCAGGAGGTTCCTGCAGAACATTGCAGATAACTTCTTGATGCAGGTGGTTGATGAGCCAACAAGGGGAGGGGCGCTGCTAGACCTGATATTAACAAACAGAGACAGTCTAGTGGGAAGTGTGAGGGTTGGGGGCAGTCTTGGCTGCAGTGACCACGAGATGATGGAATTCACGATACTGCGAGGAGGAAGCTGGACAAGAAGTAGGATTGCAACCCTGGACTTTAAGAGAACTAACTTTGACCTCTTCAGGGAGCTCCCTGAATGTGGAAGAAGGGCCAGGCCACATGGGAAGAATATAGGAACATTGTCAGAGAATGCAGGGGTGCAACGAGGAAGACCAAGGCCCATCTGGAGTTAGCGAGAGGTGTCAGGAGCAACAGGAAGGGCTTCTACAAATACATCAGCAGCAAGAGGAAGGCAAGGGAAAATGTTAGTCTGCTGCTGAATGGGGAGGGTGCCTTGGTGACAGAGGATGCAGAGAAGGCAGAGTTACTGAATGCCGCCTTTGCCTCAGTCTTTACTGCTAGGGCCAGTCCCCATGAACTACAGAGCCCGGAGACAAGAGAGAGAACCAAGAGAGAGGAGGACTTTCCACTGGTCAAGGAGGACTGGGTTAGGGATTATTTAGGCAAACCGGACACCCATAAATCTATGGGCCCAGATGGGATGCACCCAAGAGTGCTGAGGGAACTGGCAGGGGTCATTGCTCAGCCGCTCTCCATCGTCTTTGAGAGGTCATGGAGAGCGGGGGAGGTACCGGAGGACTGGAAGAAACCAGCGTCACTCCAGTCTTCCAAAAAGGCAAGAGGGAGGAGGCGGGAAACTACAGGCCGGTCAGCCTCACCTCCGTCCCTGGAAAGGTGATGGAGCAGCTCATCCTAGAGACCATCTCTAGGCATGTCAAGGAAAAGAAGGTGATCAGGAGTAGCCAGCATGGATTCACCAAGGGGAAGTCGTGTCTGACGAACCTGATAGCCTTCTACAATGAGCTGACCAGCTGGATGGACGGTGGGAGAGCCGTGGATGTTGTCTACCTTGACTTCAGCAAGGCTTTTGACACAGTCTCCCATAACATCCTCATAGGAAAGCTTAGGAAGCGTGGACTGGATGAGTGGACAGTGAGGTGGATTGAGGACTGGCTGGATGGCAGAGCCCAGAGGGTGGTGATAAATGGGGCTGAGTCTGGTTGGAGGCCTGTGGCCAGTGGTGTCCCGCAGGGGTCAGTACTTGTAGGGAAATGCTGTGCTGAGGATCTGCACCACCTGCGCCTTGCTGATAATGTACAGGGGAGTGTTAGCGAATTGTCCTTGGCCGGCTGGGAATGAGGAGCTAGCTGGGAATGAGGAGCTAGTCGTTTCAGGTAAACAACTTCACAGAACTGAGAAGAGCCTATGCGGTCGGGACCTAGCAACCCTCCTAGCAACCAATCATAACTAGCCTGGAAAACCCTCAGATGCTTGTAGGTATAAATATACGCGCACTTCGGCTAATAAACTAAGCAAGACTTCTAACTCATATTGAGTGGCATCTTGACTCTGGCTGATTCTCCTACAAGTACTGGGTGTTGGGGCCTTAGTAAGAATATATAAGAAACTGGAGTTTGTGGGGAACTGGACTGACGCCTAGCAACCAAGCACCTGGAGGAGCACTAACCAGCTGGGAATCTGTAGCTGGCCAATGAGAACGCTGCTCCTTAGCACATGCCCACCTGCACTGGTATAAAGCTCTGCTGCAGGCAACAGCAGAGTGGAGTTGACCTTGCTTTGTGTGGAGTTGTTGTTTGCTCTGGCTTGTGGGGAGGGCCCTGGCACTTAGTGTGAGAGTGACCCTCGACATTTGGTGACCCCGATGTGATCGTGGGCGACGTGATCGTGCGAGTACGCGAGGGATCTTACTGGAGAAAAGCGGATTGTGACCACGACCTGGTGAGTCAGAATGGGAATTGCCGCATCTAGAGTGGAAGTTACTGCAACAGCAATGGAACATGATACTGTCGAACGCTTCTTAAGGCTTGCTCAAAAAGCTAAGATTGAGGTCTCAAAAACCAAGTTAACTGATTTATTGCTATTTTGTAAGAAGAGAAAAATCATAGAAGAAGCCTCCCAGGCATATAAGTTTGAGTCATGGGAGTGAGTAGGAAGAGAACTATGGGATGGTGTACAATTAGGCTCAGAGGAAGCGTGGCGCTTCACAAAAACATATTGTCTTATATGGCCTATGTTTGAGTGGTTAGTCGCTATTGCTTTCTGGGAAGCGCTCCATGGAGAAGAAGGAGAGGAGAATGGGTCTGAAAGTTCTGAGTATACTAACAATACTGAGCTGAGTCAATGTGAGAAAATAGATAATAAGAAAACAGAAGCTTCATCTAAACAGGCGTGTCTGGTAACTATGGCTGAATGAGAAGTATGGGGGGGAGTGGATGAGTATCTCCCCCCGTGGGAGGGGGAGGAGCGACCACCTCCCACAGCGCCCGAATGGGAGGGGGAAAAGCAACCAACCCCCACAGCGCCCAAAATGGAAGTGGACCCAATTAAAGTACTGATCCCAGATGGATCGGACGATGATAATGCCGTGGTTCAAAAAATGCAACAAGAACTTCGGGGACAAGCAGAGAGAATGACAGAGTTATTAGAACAAATGTGGCGATTAGACAGCGGGTCCAAGGCCAGAGATGTGAAGGCAGCCTATAAGGCTGCCCACAGGGCTATAGTGGAGGGCTTGGAAAATGTAGATAAACAATTGGAGCAGTGGGAGGCATGAAAAGATACTCCTAAGATTCAAAGGAAAGAAGAGGCAGCTGGAGGAAGTGACCCAGCTGAAGAAGGATTGTTGCCGGAGCTCCCAACCACTATAGGTGGAAGTAATGATGAGGGAATGCCATCTGTTGATCCAACATTTAATGCGGGAGCACGGTATAAAGGACTCATAGAGAATGCTCAGTTACAAGGAGAATTTGTATTAACACCACTAGCAGCTCCTGTAGTAATGGGAGCCCAGGGCCCTAGGTGGGAACTTCTCAATTGGAAACTGGTTCAAGGCTTACAAAAAACAATAATGCAATATGGGCACGACAATAAGTTGGTGAGAAATCAAGTCTCTGCTCTGTTTAAGTATTCCCATATGGTGCCTGCAGATAGCAGAGCGATAATGGAGCTTCTGCTTTCCTCTACCGCTTATATGCTTTGGTTGGCAAAATGGCAGGAAAGATTAGAGGAAAAACAATTGGAGAATCTAAATCGCAGTATGGATGATCCATTAAGGGTTGCCACCCTTGATCAATTGATGGGGAATGGGCGTTACTGGGCAACCGAGGCCCAGGCAGTGCTCCACCCTAGGATACTACAACAATCAAAAAATGCAGCGCTAGCCACTTTTCTTGCCCTACCACAAATAGGAACGCCACAGTTACCATACACAAAAATAATACAAAAGCCGAATGAGTTTTTTTTTCCAACTTTGTTGATCGGCTAAAGGAGGCCCTGGATATGGCACCTAATGTGCCTCCGGAAATGAAAGCAATATTGGCAAAAGATTTAGCAGTTCAAAACGCAAACCAAACTTGTAAGCAACTATTAGCTACTTTGCCACCAGGAGCTTCAATTGTCCAGATGATAGAGACCTGTGCCCAAACACCAATGATGGAGGAAGAACAGAAGGCAAAAATACATGGTGTGGCTTTGGCCACAGCAATTAAAGGAGAAAGAATGTCTAGAAAGGGAGACAAGAGATTTCATGGAACATGTTTCCTATGTGGTCGATTAGGACACATGAAAAGGAAGTGTCCTAACAGATTCAGGATGGAAGGTATGGCCCCGAGAGGATTTAATGGGACCTGTGCAAGATGCCAAAGGTTCGGGCATAAGGCAGTGGAGTGTCGATCACGGTTTCGTAAGAACGGCACGCCACTGCAGGGAAACGGGAGCTGCCACGTTGTGAGGGACGCAGCGAACAAGTATCCCCAAACGATGGCTGCCTCTGCGAACTCTTCACCGCAACCCGCGGAAGCGCAGGAGTTGACCTCTCTGTGGCAAAATCCACAGTGATTAGAGACTCTGATGTGCACATATTAGAATCAACATGCACTGGTTCCCTGGGCAGGAGCCGAGAGCCAGCGACCCACCCCCCCTCCCCACAACCGCTGCCCTCTCCTCCTTCTCCCACCCCCCAAGCCGCGGTGTTGCCGGAAGCAGGCCAGGGCGGGTGGACGAACGAACCGGGCCCGTTAATGAGCAGTGGATGGAAGGGCAGATTTGTGATCCTCTCAGAGGTGGCAGTGAAGTGCAACTTTAGCATGGGAAAATGAGTGAGCTTGACCAGGTATGCCAGGAGGCCGAGCAACTGAAAAACCAAATCAGGGATGCTAGGAAAGCATGTGCCAAAGCCATCGTGGCTCAGATCACAGCCAACATTGACCTCGTGGGGAGAATTCAAATGTGTACTAGAAGAACACTCCGGGGACACTTGGTTAAAATTTACGCAATGCACTGGGGGACTGATTCCAGGCTTCTAGTCAGTGCCTCCCAGGATGGCAAGCTTATAATCTGGGACAGCTATGTCTCTTCCTAGCTGGTTATGATGACTTCAACTGCAATGTTTGGGATACACTGAAAGCTAATAGAGCAGGTGTCCTTGCCGGTCATGGTAACTGTGTCAGTTGCTTAGGTGTGACTGATGATGGAATGGCAGTGGCAACAGGATCGTGGGACAGCTTCCTCAAGGTCTGGAACTGAAAAGAGCGGCAGACTCCGTGACTGGAAGAACTTTCCAGCGGTTGAAAACTAAAAATGATAGCATATCCAGTCTGACCATACTAACTTGGACCCCCACCCTCCCCAGCTCCAAAGGGCAAGATTTTTTCCTTCTCCTGTTGCTGAAATGAAGAGCACAATTACCTTTCCAAGAAGAATTTCTGTGGTTGTAAGCAAAATGAAATTGTGTATTCCTTTGGGACCATTTTCTTTTGTCTTGGGAATTTAAAAATGAAACACTATCATAAAAGCGTGACCAGAATGATCATACTTGTGTTTGCAACTATGTTACTTTGTTTTTGTTTGTAATATTTTGATTTTTGCCAATTTTTGTTTTTTGTAAAAAGAGGGGAAATGCTGAGGCTTACAGCTATGTTAATTTGTTTTTTGTAAATGTTGCAATGTTTATTGCTAATTTTTGTTTTTTGGAAAAAAGAGGGGGAGATGTTGGGGCCTTAGTAAGAATATATAGGAAAGTGGAGTTTGTGGGGAACTGGACTGATGCCTAGCAACCAAGCACCTGGAGGAGCACTAACCAGCTGGCAATCTGTAGCTGGCCAATGAGAACGCTGTTCCTTAGCACATGCCCACCTGCACCGGTATAAAGCTCTGCTGCAGGCAACAGCAGAGTGGAGTTGACCTTGCTTTGTGTGGAGTTGTTGTTCGCTCTGGCTTGTGGGGAGGGCCCTGGCACTTAGCGTGAGAGTGACCCTTGACAACTGGGCCCAGTGCTCTTCAACTTGTTCATCAATGACTTGGAGGAGGGCACAGAGTGCACCCTCAGCAAGTTTGCAGATGACACCAACCTGGGAGGAGTGGCCGACACTCCAAAGGGCTGTGCTGCTATTCAGAGGGACCTAGACAGGATGGAGAGTTGGGCAGAGAGGAACCTCATGAGGTTCAAAAAGGACAAGTGCAAGGTCCTGCACCTGGGGAGGAATAACCCCAGGCACCAGGACAGATTAGGGGTTGACCTACTGGAAAGCAGCTCCACAGAGAGGGATTTGGGAGTCCTGGTTGAAAACAGTTTAACCATGAGTCAGCAGTTTGCTCTCGTGGCCAGGAAAGCCAATGGGATCTTGGCCTGCATCAGGAGGAGTGTTGCCAGCAGGTCAATGGGAGGGGATCCTGCCCTTCTCCTCAGCTCTGGTGAGGCCGCACCTGGAGTATTGGGGGCAATTCTGGGCTCCCCAGTACAAGAAGGTCATTGAGCTTCTAGAGAAGGTCCAGCAGAGAGCCACTAAGATGATTAAGGGACTGGAGCATCTGTCATATGAGGACAAAGTGAGCTGGGCGTGTTTAGTCTGGAGAAAAGAAGGCTGAGAGGAGATTTGATCAACATGTTCAAGTACCTGAGGGGTGATTGTAGGGAGGATGGGGCCAGGCTCTTCTCCATGGTGGCTGGTGACAGGACGAGGGGTAATGGGTGTAAGATGAAACACAGGAAGTTCCACCTCCATGTGAGGAAGAACTTCTTTCCTGTGAGGGTGCCAGAGCCCTGGAAAGGCTGCCCAGAGAGGTTGTGGAGTCTCCTTCTCTGGACAACTTCCAAACTCGCCTGGATGCCACCCTGTGCCACGTGCTCTGGGTGTCCCTGCTGGAGCAGGGGTGTTGGACTAGATGATCTCTAGAGGTCCCTTCCAACATTAACCATTCTGTGATTCTGAGATATCAGCTAATAGATACATAGAGAAAGGATGATACTGCTTCTACAGTGAAACTGAACCTGTGCCATTTTCCTCCCTCAGAAATGGATAGGACTGCTGAAATTAGAGGTTTAATACCAAAGAAGGAACTGTGCAAGCTACTGTCTTGTGCTCGTTAGAAGACAGAAGACCTGTGTTGAAGTAGAGAAGTATAGATCAAAAGCCCTGCATTTTGACCCTTATGTCTGCCATCCATGTGTTGTATAGCCCTCAGTAACGTTTGCCTCAGTCTCCCCATCTGTAAAAGTGAACAACGGGATTAAACTTATTCAGAGAGATGTAGAGAAGATTTGTCGGGTAGGAAAAGGTCTGTGAGATCCTCAGGCTTTGTATTCCATAAAAAGGCAAAGTATTTTGAGCGCTACAGCATCTTTAATATGTTGGCCAAACACATATATTTTGTTTTAAAGGCAGAAATAAATGTGGCCAAGAAGGCCAATGGGATCTTGGCCTGCATCAGGAGGGGCGTTGCCAGCAGGTCGAGGGAGGGGATCCTGCCCTTCTCCTCAGCCCTGGTGAGGCCGCACCTGGAGTATTGGGGGCAGTTCTGGGCTCCCCAGTACAAGAAGGACATTGAGCTTCTAGAGAGGGTCTAGCGTAGGGCCATGAAGATGATTAAGGGACTGGAGCACTTATCGTATGAGGAAAGACTAAGCGAGCTGGGCCTGTTTAGTCTGGAGAAGAGAAGGCTGAGAGGAGATTTGATCAACACGTTCAAGTATCTGAGGGGTGATTGTAGGAAGGATGGGGCCAGGCTCTTCTCCGTGGTGGCCGGTGACAGGGTGAGGGGTAATGGGTGTAAGTTGAAACATAGGAAGTTCCAATTGCATGTGAGAAAGAATTTCTTTCCTGTGAATTTCTTTCCAATACCCAATAGACCAGTAAACCCATCCAGTCCAAAGAAGCCTACATCTTTCTGTATCTCCTGGTGTGTTCCATCAGCTGTTGGATTCGCTGGTGGATTGCCTTAGAGTGGTCTTGCAGATCCATACAGCACGTTCCTTCAAAGTCTTCACATCCGTGCCCATGGGCTAGCAGCAGGAAGTCGATGGCCGCTCTGTTTTGTAGCACCGCATGTTGCACCTGTGATAAATCTAGCGCAAGATTAGAGAGGACATGACTGGTGACATTTGCTTGTTTAACCACCCAGCAGGACAGGGTGTCTAAGACTTTGTGAGCTCGCACCACTGCCGCCCCCGGTACAAAGAAGGATGTCAAAATTACTTCCCACTTGGACCAGAGATGGACGTTGTCATTACAGTCCTCCGTCTGGGTTATGCTACGCGCCATTCGTCGAGTTCTTCTTTTGACCCTGGTGCTGTTAGGATGGACCCAGGGCAAAGCCATACTTACTTGGCCTACTGTACATGGACCCCCTATGGGCTTTGATGGAATTCCGGACCAAGCCCGGTTGCCGCATATGAGAAAATATCCTGCAGGCAACGTCCAAAGGGTTACAGGGCTGGATCCCGGATGTGAGGAATTGTGGGAGATCTTACCACACCATTTATTCCAAGGACTCCGGTTGCCGATTGGGTACAACCAGGTGGGCGCCTGAGAGCTACTGCGACAATTATTACTATGACCCGAAGCGCAACCCTTCTGCGATGCATTAAGATAAAGGTAAGTAGAAGCATTAAGAGAATCTATTAACTCTATCTCCTGTGGTTCAGGCCCTGCAGGCAGGTTGTGGCTCCAAAGATCGAAACAGTTGATTCCCGTTGCCAAGTTCTCGAGTGCTGTCAATCTTTTCAAAGTTTGGGGATTCCCCAACGATGGCATTGCCTTTACTGCATTCCAGAAATACTTCCACGTGGTCTCGTTCACAGGTACCCCAACTAGACATGTTACAAAGGGGGTACTAGGGGTGGCCAGACTAGCGCAGAAGCGCGTGGTATTTAGCTCTCGAGCTAAGGTCACCCAAATGTTCTGTCGAGGATCAAACAACCGTGGATGGTACCCTGGAGCTCCTTCCGTCCCAGAGCCCAGTACCCAGAACATCAGCAGCGCTGCTGCCCACCACTGTCCTGCATGTCCCTTTTGACAGGACGCTCCCTCGCGTCCACGACTCCTTTTGCTGGATGAGTCCATCTGCTGGGAACCCATAGTGGACCTGTGGGTGTAGAAACACACATATGCCCTCGACCATTGAATATGACAGTGGCGAGGCCCTCCCAGATCCCCATTCTAGGGTTACAATAATTAACCATCATTTCTTTAGTGGGAGTGCCTGCATTAACACAGGTGGCACGGATTACAACAGGCGGATCAACATTGTCCCTGAAGACACAGAGATGATTTAATACAAATAGAACCTTAACCAAACACTCTCTTGGGTCCACTATTGAATTGAACTTTTGCAAATAGTCCTTGAGTGTCCTGTTTATGCCTGACCAGTTGGAGAGTTTGGGAGCCCAGTGGTATTCTGTACTCCCCAGGTCATCAGAAAGCGTCAGACAGACTCACTGACACAGGCTGGACCGTTATCCGTCTTGATGTGCTCAGGCGAGCCCATGACCGCAAAAGATGTGGTTAGATGCCTGCAGACATGTAGGGCCCTTTCGCCGGTCTGCGCTGTGGCCCACACAAACTTAGAGTAGGTGTCTATGGACACGTGGACATACTTGAGGCGCCCAAATTCAGGTACATGTGTGATGTCCATTTGCCACATCTCTAATGCCTTCAGGCCCCTGGGGTTCACACCAATGCCCAGACCTGGCCCATGATGACTACACTGGGGACAGGCCTGCACAATTCCACAGGTATCGGATACAGTTATATCATACATCCAGGTCAGGCCTTTGGCATTAGTGTGGAACTGTTCATGAGCAATACGGGCGATTTCAAAATGATTCAGTGGCCCATGTTCACGCATGTCAAGCTCACTAACTGGTCAGCCCGATTGTTATCCTCCCCCAAACCTAGTGTCCATTGATGGCTCCAGACGTGGATGACACAGAATGCCGTCAAACGCCACCTCACCGCTCTTTTGATTTGTAGAAACAGCTGGAACAATTGTTGGTTAGAAGTTTCTTTCAAAAAAGCATCCTCAATTCGCTGTACTACTCTGACGACGTACAGGGAGTCCGATCTGCAACGAGTCACCTTCCACTGCTTGTAGGGTGTGGGCCTTCCATAGGTCTTTATCCTTCCAGGTGATGGCCGCCCTTCTGGAGGTTTTCTCTGCATCTGTGAATACCGTGAGGCCATCGCACGGAGGTCTTTCTACACACTTTGGTCTTCCTACCCATGAATAGCTGGTGAGGAAATGGCCAAGCTTTCCTGCAGGCCTTTCCGAAGTCACCTCCCCAGGGAACTCCAAGAGCACTAGCTGCAGCGCAGTGGAGTGCCACAGGGCCCATTCCAGATCCGCCGCCTGCAGGGGAAGGTGGATCGCCGCTGTCTCACCCTCCGAGACTGCCAGCACCCGAATTCTCCCACGGCAGACCATGTGAGCCACCGCTTCCAACCGAGGGGTCACGCTCTTGCGCAGTTGAACTGAGGAGAAAATCCATTCTAAAACTGCAAGGTAGTCTTCTCCCCCTTTTTTCTTTTGCCACTGCATGATGAGGGCAAACACCAAGATTGGGTTGGAGACGACCATGAGGTGCATCGGGAGTTCAGAGCATTCCTTCCATTGCGACATTCTCCTGTGTGCACTGATATGATGTATTGAGTAGGCTATATGGATTCAGGTCTGTCCAGGTCTGTCCAGTTGCTTTGAGGAATACCTAACACCAGTGCATCAATTGATCCGCTGTCCCACAAAGCCAACAACTCTTAATTTGGGTATAATTAACAATACGCCTAAGTAGCATAACATATCCATTAGTGTTAAAAGTAGCATCAGCTTCTATAATAGCGTTAAAAGCAACATTACCTCCTAAAAGCCACAATATACAGCTAATAATAACAGTAACACTTCTTCCTCCCATGTTGTTGTTCTGCAGACTCACACTTTCCACAGCTAGGGTACCAGCTGCCTGCCTGCTACGTTTGATGTATCCAAGTTTGCTTCCAGCCAAGGTCTCACCCATTTTTGCTGGCACCTATCTGGTTCCAGTATCTGTAACGACACAAGCATACCCTTTTCCCCAGGTTATTAAGCCCAAGGGTCCCGTCCATTTTCCCGTGTTCCAGTCTCTCAGCATCACCTTACACGGACCCGACTTTACTTCTGTCAGGGCTCCCTTTAGCCCAGCCCTGTATTTGACCATCAGAGGGACTAGGCCATCCTGGGGTAATCTCAAAATTTAAAACATATACTGCTCTTGCCAATTTTTTGTCTTTTGTAGCTGGCATTTCTGCTTTTGGTTCATATGTTCCACTATGTCATGGTCCTCAGGATGCGATGGTATGGTGAAAAAACAATCTTTTAAATCAATTATTAAGTATTCCCCTAAGCTCTGTCCAAGGATATAAGTCAGAGTACGGCTCCCAGTCCTCCATCAGTGGGGGGGGTGGGCGGGGAAGTGGGGGGGGGGACGCTGTAGTCTGAGTTATTCCTGGCTTTCCTGTTTTCAAATTTTTCACTTTCTTGTTGTGCTTATTTAGCCCTCTCTGCTGATATATATTACACAATAAAGATCTAAAGACCACAGACACAAACAGCACAAACACAATTTCTGTCCAGTGGCACGACCTCACGTAGCTGTGCACTCCACTAGTGAGTTCCACTGGTTATCGGCAGGACACTGAGACTGAACATTCTCTCGAGTTGGCAGATTAGAGGGTTGCTGACAGGCTCCTAACTCGGCGGGCGTCCCCGCAGAGACAACGTGGGTCTCAGTGTTAGGAGTCTCACCCGCCCTTTCTCTCTGCAATGTCTGTTTATGCCTGGTGCATCCTGCCACGTAGGGCCAGTATGTGCCAGCAGGCAGACCGGGCGGGGGGGGGCGGACAAACTCCGCCTTCAGTCACATAACCATCCCTCCTGGTCGCGCAGGTGCGCATACCAGTAAGTGGTCCCAGCTGTCAGTCTGAGGGTCCTGCCTTTCTCATCTCCCTCCCTCTCGGGTGTTTGACCTTCAAATTAATTTAGAGGATGTTTGCAGTTAAGTTGGCTACAAGCCCGGTCGAGCAGCCGCCTTCAACTGCTTTCCTGAGGAGGTAGGCTGTTAACCTGGCTGAGCAGCCGCCTCCGCGCTCCTTATCTCTCAGCCTGGGCAGGCAAACATCTTTCTCAAGATCTTGGATTCTATTTCGCACAACAGTTTTATGACTCTACGGATCATACAAATATCCAGTTTTCGACCATACCTCATGTCAGCATCAATATACAAAGGATACAACACATAATAGAGATGAACATAGCAAATAGAAACAATAGCCCTAATAACGGTTTCCGTCCTCACTTAAAGCATTACAGTTCTACAACCCCCACTTTTAAAAGATGAATCAAATTCCTCTGCACCTCCCTCCTGGCTTTCATCAAGCCCTCAGCAACATAAGTCTCCTTGATCTCATTCGCCTTTTTTTCGCCCCTTAGAATCATAGAATCATAGAATGCTTAGGGTTGGAAGGGACCTCTAGAGATCATCTAGTCCAACCCCCCTGCATACACAGGGACACCTAGAGCACGTGGCACAGGACTGCGTCCAAACGGGTTTTGAAGATCTCCAGAGAAGGAGACTCCACAACCTCTCTGGGCAGCCTGTTCCAGTGCTCTGTCACCCTCACTGTTAAGAAATTTTTCCTTAAGTTCCTATGGATTTTTTGGTGTTTCAGTTTCCGGCCATTTCCTCTAGTCCTATCAGTGGCCACCACTGAAAAGAGACCATCACCGTGCTCTGCACTCCCTCCCTTGAGGTATTTATATACACTGATTAGATCCCCTCTCAGCCTTCTCTTCTCCAGGCTGAACAGGCCCAGCTCCCTCAGCCTCTCCTCATAGGGCAGATGTTCCAGGCCCCTGATCATCCTTGTGGCCCTGCGCTGGACTCTCTCCAGAAGCTCCACATCCCTCTTGTACTGTGGAGCCCAGAACTGGACACAATACTCCAGATGCGGCCTCACTAGGGCTGAGTAGAGGGGCAGGATCACCTCCCTCGACCTGCTGGAGATGCTCTTCTTAATGCAGCCCAGGATTCCATTGGCCTTCTTGGCCACGAGGGCACACTGCTGCCTCATGGTCAACTTGTCGTCCACCATGACACCCAGGTCTTTCTCCGCAGAGCTGCTCTTCAGAAGGTCGGTTCCCAGCCTGTACTGGTGTCTGGGGTTATTCCTCCCCAGGTGCAGGACCTTGCACTTGGCCTTGTTGAATTGCATGAGGTTTTTCACCGCCCAGTTGTCCAGTCTGTCCAGGTCCCTGTGGATGGCAGCGCAGCCGTCTGGGGTATCGGCTACTCCTCCCAGTTTCGTGTCATCAGCAAACTTGCTGAGGGAGCACTCTGTGCCTTCATGCAGGTCATTGATGAATAAATTGAACAGGACTGGACCAAGGACTGACCCCTGGGGGACCCCGCTAGCTACAGGCCTCCAACTAGACTCTGCACCGCTGATCACCACTCTCTGGGCCCTGCCATCCAGCCAGTTCCTAATCCACCTCACTGTCCACTCATCTATCTCACATTTCCAGAGCTTGCCCAGGAGGATGTTGTGAGGGACGGTGTCAAAAGCCTTGGTGAAGTCGAGATAGACGACATCCACCGCTCTCCCCTCGTCTATCCAGCCGGTCATTTCATCATAGAAGGCTATCAGGTTAGTCAGGCAAGATTTCCCCTTGGTGAATCCATGCTGACTACTCTTGAGCACCTTCTTGTCCTCCATGTGCCTGGAGACAACAGCCAGTATGAGCCGTTCCATCACTTTTCCGGGGACGGAGGTGAGGCTCACTGGCCTGTAGTTGCCTGGGTCCTCCTTCTTGCCTTTTTTGAAGACTGGCGTGACATTGGCCTTCTTCCAGTCTTCCGGCACCTCCCCTGTTCTCCAGGATCTTTCAAAGATGATGGAGAGCGGCTTAGCTATGGCATCTGCCAGCTCCCGCAGCACTCTGGGGTGCATCCCATCAGGGCCCATGGATTTGTGGGTATCGAGGTTCCTTAGGTGCTCTCTGACCCAATCTTCCTCTACCCAGGGCAAGTCTTCCTCTCCACCAGCTTCTTCTCTTGTCTCTAGGGCCTGGGGCTCTAAAGGGCTGCCCTTGGTAAACACCGAAGCAAAGAAGGCATTGAGAAACTCTGCTTTTTCTGTGTTATTTGTAACCAGGGTGCCCATCCCGTCCGCCAGCAGACCCACGTTTTCCCGGATCTTCCTTTTGCTGTTAATGTATTTGAAGAATTTTTTTTTGTTATTTTTAACGTCCCTTGCCAGCTTGCCTTCCAGACGTGCCTTATCTTTCCTTGTCGCATCTCTGCATTCCCTGACTACGTTCCTGTATTTCTCCCAGAGGGCCTGGCCTTTTTTCCACATTCTGTATACTGCTGCCTTCTGCTTGAGTATTGCCACAAGCTCCCGGCTCATCCACGCAGGTCGCCTGCCCCCTCTGCCTGCCTTCCTACACACAGGGATGCACTGCTGCTGGGCGTGGAGGAAGTGCTGCTTGAAAACTAACCATCTCTCTTGGGCCCCCCTGCCTTCTAGAGCACTAGCCCATGGGATTCTACCGAGGAGGTCTCTGAAGAGGCTAAAGTTGGCCCTCCTGAAGTCCATCGTCGCAAGGCTACTTACAGCCCTGCCACCTCCTCGTTGGATCCTGAACTCCACCAACTCATGGTCACTGCAGCCGAGGCTGCCCCCCACCTTCACATCTCCTACTAGGCCCTCCCTATTTGATAGCACGAGGTCCAGTAGCCCACCTCTCCTCGTCGGCTCCTCCACAACCTGCGTCAAAAAGTTATCGTCAACGCTCTGCAGGAACCTCCAGGACTGCTTATGCCTGGCTGTGTTGTCCTCCCAGTTGATGTCGGGGTAGTTGAAGTCCCCCATGAGAACCAGGGCCTGTGACCGTGAGGCAATATCCAGCTGCCTATAGAAGGCCTCATCAACCTCCTCGTCTTGGTCAGGTGGCCTGTAGCAGACACCCACCACAGTGTCTCCCACATTAGCCTGCCCTCTAATCCTTACCCACATGGTCTCAACTCGCTCATCATCCACTCCCAGGTTGAGCTCCATGCATTCCAGTTGCTCTCTCACATAAAGAGCAACTCCTTCTTTTTTTTTTTTTTTTTTGAGGTTATCTAACAAGTCCTGGACCCAGCCAGGCCGTTCTTCAGGCGCGACGGGGGGGGTCCGGAAGCAGGGGCACAGACGGTGTAGGCACCGCAGGTGCAGGCACGGGTGGGGATGTTGGCGATGGATCTCCAAACACCAGCGGTTGTCGGTGGCGTGGCGGTCCCGGTCCTGATGTGCTCGCAAAGGCGGACATGACTCCGGCGGCCACTTTGCTTTTGGCTTTCACATCGGATTTGAATACTAGGTGGGGCTCGGCTTTGAACCCATTCTCTCTGCACCAGATCAAAAGCTTGCAGAGGGTCTGTTCGTCAGTAGCTTGCTCCAGGGATTGCACGAGCCTATTCACCGAATTTCCGTAGGACTTCTGCAATCCCTGCTTCACCATGGTAAATGATGGGGCCTTTCGTTCTGACGGCACTAAAAACAGCGCCTGCTTCCACGAAGCATTATACATGGGCATCGAGTAGGTTGGCTGAGTCGCGGGGTCACCATAGAGATCCCATCCCATAAGCATCTGCACAGTCACACCACACAACGGATCTCCCGAGATGTTACGTGCGTTCACCACCTCTTGGATTTGTTTGTCCCACTCCCGTTCCCATAACAGATATTGCGTGGGAGTGAGGAGGACCTTCGCTATCATTACTTCTCGCCACGTACAACCCAAGTCCTTAGCCATTTTGCTACCCTCAATGGCGGCATCGCAGAGAGAGTCCCCTATCTCCTGCCGCTCAGTGGCACTATACATAAGTTCCAGAGTCTACAGATGTCCCATCTCTTGTGCCCATCGTAACAACTCATAGAGTTTCTTTGTACTCACAGCCGCCTCTCGCTTGGCGAGAATATACAATAGCAGCTGTGTTGCCGCCCCCCAGTCCATGGTTAAGGCGGTCTTGGCGGAGGGGCCCCGACGGCTCAACCGCCCCCGCCCCTAGACCCTGTGCCTAGCACCCTGCCCCGGTGGTGTGGGTACCTCACACCGGACGCCGCTTCCCAGCTCCTCAATCCTCCATCACGCCGTAGTGACCCTGGATTTTCCGCGATCCTCCGTCAAGCCGTGGCGACCCCGGATCTTCCGCCCGCGGATCTTCCCCCGTCAACCGTGGCTATCCAGGATCTCCGACCTGCCACAGCACCTTCCTGCCGCCAGGTCCCGACGACCCTGCCGTTGGGTCCCTGTTCGGGCGCCAGATGTAGGAACCAGGCGCAGGACAACTGCACAGGCCCTTACGGGAGCCGAGCCGGATTACAAGACACGATCCCAATATGAGTTTAGATCTTGCTCCATTTATTAGCGGAAGTGCGCATATATTTATACCTACAAGCATCTGAGGGATATCCAGGTTAGCTACGATTGGTTGCTAGGGAGGTTGCTATGTCCCGGCCGCATAGGCTCTTTCCCAGCTCTGCAAAGTTGTTTACCCGAAACGGCTAACTACTCTTTCCCACATAGCTCCCCATTCCCAGCCAGCCAAGGACAACTCACTAACACTCCCCAGTACATTATCAGCAAGGCGCAGGTGGTGCAGATTCCCAGCACAGTGCAGATTCCCAGCACAGTGCAGATTCTCAGCACAGCATTTCTCTACATTTATGTTCTTCTTTTCAAGGATATATTCCATCTAAACAAGTACAGCATGGAGTAAAGCTGAGATCATGGCATAATCCTTTGATGAAAAGCTTTTTTTTCTAATGATTATCAACTGCATCATCCTCACTGACCATCACATTTTTGAGGCTTAGTAGGGGAGGAAGAAGAATCATAACAGAGCTCTGAAGAGCAAGAGCAGGGCTTATGAAGGAAATTAAAATGATATTACATGAGGATAATATAGTGCAAAAGGCCCCAATGAGATATACATATATATATATTTTATTAAAGGTGACAGCTTATCATATACTGGACAAGCAACAGTTTCTGAGTAGCTCAAGGTCTTCCAAAGATAGAAAGAATCACAGAAGTTTTATCTAGAAATAAGAAAAGCATAAGTAAGTGCACATGTACACTCAGTGCTATATAAGTGCAATCTAGATGTTTAGCTATAGGGATGAGCCTGGAGAAATTAATTTACAAAACCTCATAATTTTCTAACAATGTGCCTTTCTTTTTCTTTAAAATTATGGAAACAGTTTGGGTAAGGTTCATCTCCGAAGCCTTTGCTAAGAGACCACAGTGATTCTTGAATGTTGTCAATTTTAGGTATTAAATATTAGCTTTTGATTTTTTCCTGGAAAGATAAACATATGTATATAACTTATTGCTTTATTTGTTTATTTTAACAAATAAAGGCGCAGTATGTTTTGATTTTCCAATAGTAGCTCATGTTACAGCATTAATCTGATTTGAACCACTCCATGCAGAAGAAGCCATATTCAACATTCATAGCTGTCTCACCTTAAATTTCTGGAGGCTGAATTATATCTTTGCGGAGTCCCTTCCATGTGATGCCCTTGATGGAATTATAGGCTGTCAGGAAGTACAGTGTTTTTATCAATATGGCTTCAGGAGCACCCATGTTACAGTATGTCTATGGCATGTCCTAAGGCAATAAAAGAGCTTTCAATAGATGGATGCCTTTATCAGGGAAGTGAATGATCAGAACGGAGAATTTTAACATCACCCACCCTTGGTGGTTTAGGGCATTTAGAATATGTTTGAGCTTTCCCAGTGCTCATCTTCAGACACTTTCAGCAGTGCTTTTCTCTTTGTTATGTTGGATTTTCTCTGGGAAAACTCCTTGGATATTTCCAAGATTAAAGAGATGTCATGCGCTGCTGAATGGTATGTAAGCATGGACACTAGCTGAGTGAAATCAGACTGACACCCAGAAGCTCCTTATTTGAGATATAAGGTAAATTGGAGACTGGAAACACATTTCAGCAGCCCTTACTCGCTGGAGTAGGTTGTCAAAACCTGGTTTTAGGAGAAGCTCAAGGGACTGAGGACTTCAATAGTCTGTATTACTGAAGCTCCTGATTCAACCCAGGACCACATTTACAGCAGGATATAAAGAATATGCACAACCACCAATGTTTTCTTTGTCTTCAGAGTCCATAGTGGATGCTTTTGTTCTGCCATTGGGTTGACCTTCTGCCTCCCTTTTTCCTCAGAAAGGAAAACATAGGGGGGAACCTTTAGGAGGTGGTGGTTCCTGTCTGCATGACCCTTATGAACACTGAATTAGATGTTTAAGTATCTGTAGTTTTTCAGTGGTGTGTAGATTCAAAAGCCCTGTTAATAGGACAGAAGGAGGATGTTGAACATAAGGGCTTAGGGACAAACTCTAGTGTTTGTTGTTTTTCAAAATCGGTACCATTTGAGATACACAGCAGAAACCTATAGCTTCTGTTCAAGGAAAGTGAATGCCCATTCACAGAGGGCAATGGCTGTCTACAGCAGGTATTAATTACAGCTGTTTGACAAGGCAAATTTAATTTTTGTGCTGGGTTAACAAAAACAGCAAAGTGAAATGTATGGAAGTTTTTCATTCTTACATTTTTTTTTTTTACTAGGAGTGGAGACCATTTTTCATTCATCAGCTGCTTTGTGCTCAGTATAAACAAAAATGTACACGTTCTGCTGGCTAAAGCAAGCTGAAGTTCAGAGAGCTAATGCCAGTTGCCAGGACACATCTTGACAGGTTGCTCTTTAGCAGTATTTGACAACCGAAGACTTCTGTCAAGAGAGATCCTGTGGAAAGAGAAACCACGTATTGCTTTTTGGAAGAAAAATAGCAAAAGAACAAAAATCGTAACTGAGAAGCCAATCTAGTTAAATGTTAAACATTTTAGAATTATTCACTCCACTTTCTACATTTGGCAAAAGCTACATTTCTTTTCATGACCAAAGAAATTGAATAAATTATACCAGGAAGGACATTGGGTTTTTTTTAACGGGGTAATTTCTACATCTGGGATTTGTTTTCCTTGATTCACAGAGAGATTCTTTAAACTCCATTCCAAGGATGTAAAAGGTGATTTACGTCTTTTAATCGTTTATTTTAAGTCAGTCACTTCCATCCTTGGCGAGTCTCTGGACAGTGCTGCAAAATGTCCCTTTCTCCCCCTGCCCAGGCCGCACACAGGAGCACACAGGAGAAGAGCTGTTCCTTCCCTGTTCTCTCAGATGTTGCTTCTACATCTCTATTTTTAGCATATTGGTCACCATGGTGCTTAGGCATCACATACAAAATCTTGCAGGCTTCAGAGCTCCCCTGTCAGGGCAGATGCATTTCTGCGACGCTCTTTGGGGAAGCGGGGCCTGCCAGGCTCCTTCGCCTCTCCCAGGGAAAGGGCTCTTCCAGAAAGCTGGGCCGTGCTCTAGAGGAGACATGTCTTCCTCCTAATTTTCTGTTCCTGCACTGCACCATGAAGTTGGGCCCCCGGCAGCTTGTAGGATGTTTCCCGTGTGCCCTCCAAGTTTTGAAAATGCAAGTGGGAATTAGATGAGTACCTCGCTCTCCTGCCTGAACTGAAAAGATCCCCCCAGAGATGAGATGCCTCCTGCCAGAGGTATCCCCAGCATTAGCAGGACTGGTAAGGCAGCAGTCCAGACTCCCCACATCAACCCACGCCACTGTCGGGCTCATATCACGAGCATAGGCTGAAGGGAGAGGCTTTAGCAGCTCTGACTTCTGCCAGAAAAGCTCAGGGTTTACAGTGCCTGAGAGCCATCGCTGGCCTTTCAGATTTGGTCTGTACCTTTCTCTACAAAGTTAGAAATTTGCTATGCAAAACTCGTCAGTCACTGTATGCAGTAAAACGACATTAATAGTCTGTATTAGTGTTTTCCAAAATTACTAATTGCTGTCAAAGGGACTGCTTTACAAAAGAAAGGGACATAGCAGGTGGCTCCTCCACAACAGCAATAGCAGCAGCAATTATTAGTAGTGAGCAAGACATATAATACAATACTGGGCTATAGAAGGCCTTGTCTGTGGTAAAATGACAACATGGTTCTATTTTGTAGTGTTGGTGGGTCCATAACTATGTTCCACAGCAAGGCTTAAAGGTTAAGGTTACCAGCTGCACTCTACGATGAAACTGTGTTTTAAGTGGGTCCCATGACACAATTGTATTTCTAGTATAGAAAAACCCTAAATAGGCTAGATGCTAGATCTCTCCCCTTTTCTGTCTTCCCTGTGCATGCATACACATACTGCCCCGAGGATATCTCTGGAGCTGTGCTTCTCCATTTACTGTAATAGGAAGTGCTTTGATATGATGACAGGGTCATTATCTATCAAAATCAGGAGATCAAAAGATTCACAGCTAACTAGTAGCAAGCAATCAAAACACTTTATGACAAAATTTGAAAGAGCCAGGCCCCTCTTCTCATTAAGCGGTGATAAAGCAAACATTCTTTCATTGTATCTTCCAGGAATTTAATTGCTACTTTGCAGTTTACTCAGGTTCCTTCATCAAATATACCTGATACTTTAACTCTGTGCAAATATGGAAAGTGTAGTGAGTTTTATCATGAAACAGCTGAAAATCAGAAAAGAGAAGCAGCAGTCTGACCTTTATAATGATTGTCAATACTTTAATAGATATCTTGCAGCTCTTCAACACTTACATACCAAGTAATGACTGTAAAACAAGAGGCAGGGAAGGAAGGATCGGAGTTACGCTGCTGGTGATAAATTCTAGTGATCTGAACTTACTAGTGGTCTGCTCAAATTATAGAAATCCATGACAGCTGAAGCTTCACTCATTTGCATCGCTGGAGATCTTTCATTTCATGGCATTATGTGGTTTAAGTGGTAAGTTTAAGAAACCCGGATAAAATCGAAGCGAATATTAGAAAACAGGACCCCAAGGAACTGAGCGCCAAAGGTTCTGTTTCAGGGCATACACGCTTCAGCTTCTCCCAGATTTCTTTGGCATCTATTTTTAGGGCCCACAGTAGCAAATGTCATTGTTATGTCAGTGCCGCCACACCAAGGTCTGTCTGCTCCATCGCCTGCTCCTGACGGGAAGTCTCACTTCTGCCATCATGCCAGCTGAAGTGCAAATGTGGATATCACTGAATTTCTCAAAAATGAAAGCTGAAATGTTGGAAATTGGCTCCTCTAATTTATTAAAATCTGCTCTGGACTTTAAAGATTTTTTTTTCACCTCTTCCTGGGCACTAATCTGATCATCCCTTCTAAAGTTAATTTCTTTAATGGTAAATGATGTACTAGGCTGGTGAGGGAAATAGCCTGTTGCCTTTGGCACCTGGTGTTTCATAATGTGGTGTGAGAAATTGTTGCTGAAGAGCATGCACAACCCAATAGTAGCGAAGGAACTAATCACAAAGTTTGTTCCTGCTCTTTTTGAATGACCACTAAAAATAATGGTGGACTGGGACATTCCTTAATCCAGACAGACAGAAATGTGGTGTGGTGGAGGAGCCCAGAGCGGAGCCCACAGCTTCTTCCCATGTTGCTCGCAGCTCCATTTGGCCTCTTTCTTGGACCTGCTGTTGATGTGTTAGTGGGAGAAGAGGAGACATAGGCACAAGAGCAAGTGAGGACCAGTTCTTTCTCATTTTTTTAATTGGTTAATGCCAAGGTATGTTTTAACATGTGGCACAGCAAAAGCTTCTTAAAAATCCTTTTTGGGTTCCGATTCAGATAAGGGGCTGTCTTTAAGTCTTCTAAAGCTGTTAAATATTGTAGTGCTAAATGAATTAGAAAAATCTTGAGTAAATAGGTGGCTATATGACAAATTATTAAAACCTGAGCTAAAGGCCATTAACTTTAAATTCAGTTAAGTATGCATCAAAATGCTTTGCTGAATGGCATCTTTTAGGTATCCATTGCAGGGCAGTACTGTGGAAATAGTCATATAAGAGGGATAATAAAATTCCATCTGAGATTCATAGGCAGCCAGACTGCTTACAAAAGTGGATAGAGGAGTCAATGAAAATTGTGCAGTGGATTAGTTACATCCCTTAGGTATTTGCCCTGTCTCTCCCCTGACATTCTGAACCCCGAGGCAAAAACATTCCATCCATTCATGAATGAGCTCCTGACCTGACACTGGTTTTGGCATGGTTTATTAACAGGAAAACAAAATCTGAATTAGTTCACATTAGTGTGCCGGGCTGCAAACTGGCACGTCAGGAACCGATTTGTGAGGAGATGAGCTCATTCTGGGCAGGTTATCCATCCAGTTGAGGGATGGGTCAAACAGCTGAAGGTAGCAGCAGCTTTAGCCTCCTGATTTTAATTGGCTGCCACAAGTCTATCAGTGCTCACAGACATACTAGAGGCTCCTCCTTCTCCTTCTGCAGGCCCTTCTATGCCATTTAAGTACTGCTAATATTTGCAAAGGCACTTCATGGTTGCTTTCCTAAGCTGGTATAAAAAAGGCTGAACCCTGGTGGAAATGAGCATCCTCCAAGGAAGGTACTGAAATCCAGGCTGGATGTAGCAGTTGTTTTCCATTCGCATGTAAGAATTGGCATTGGTGAGAATAGTATCAGTCACAGTTAGCTCTTATTTTGTGCTGAATATGTAATCTCCAAGTTCAAAGACAGGGAAACCGAGGCCTGGGCATAGAAGCAACTCAGGCAAGCTGTGTAGGGCCATGACAGCATTCCTGAGTCTTAGTCTGGAGCTCTTTCCAGCAAAATATTCATGCAAATCACTCAAGGGGGCTTTTAAGTTTTATATCATAAAACTTTTCCTATGAGTGAAATGAGAACAGAATTCTCAGGTAAAGCAAATCAGGTTAAACATCTAAAAAAATTGATTTACTATTCAAGAATATAAAATTATTTGTTTTAAACAATGTTTAAAGTATAAGAATATTTCTTTGATTTCTTTCTAATTATATGCTCTTTGGGGTATTTTTCTTAAATCAGCCAGACATAGAATAAATGTATTATACATAATTTACCCACAAGAATGGTATTACACAAAGAATGGCTTTAAATTAACATTATACCATGTAGAACTGCATCTGAATTAAATGGCTAGTTAGCATTATGATGTATAGCTTGCTAATGTAATAAAGTCACCACCTGTACCACTTGCTACACTTTCACTACAATTTAATGGTACCTGAAGCAACTTGAAGATTTCAGACACAATTTAAAAAAAGAAAAAAGTGCTATATACCTAAATTTACACATGAACTTCCCTTTTAAGGATGAATAGCAAACTGTTCACCTGATGGAGTGCATGGTTAATCCTATCCCTGGGTAGTTGCTCAAATGCAGAAAACCAACCTCCCACCACAACCAATTTATATCTGATAGTGGCCTAAGCAATTCATAAGAAATTCTGTAAATGCTAAAGAATTTTGTGCATTGCTTTGAGAGAGGCTCAGGTGCCGCCCTGCATATTCAAACCAGGACCAATGTCAAAGAGAGTCAGCTCTCTCATGTTGGAGAGTGAACTTTTCCAGAGTCATCACCATCTATTACTGAGTTGGCCAGAATTGGGGTGGGCTCATTGGGGGTTTCCATTTTTGGAATGACTCTGCTGGCAATTAGTGAATCACTCAGCATAGCCCTCCCTAGCCATTTAGGTAATTTAATATTATTAAATGTTTCTAAAATAAGAAGTGGGTTATAAAGTATATCATTTAACTTGAGTAATTTGTTCCATTATTTAAATTTTCCCAAAGGATTTTATCATGGTAGAGTCTTGCAACATATGTGCAATGCTACTGTGCCCATAACACTGGAGTCTAATTCCAGAAGATGCCATCATAATAACTTATCTTAGTTTGAATCATTTCTAGCTCATTAATTCCTTTCCTCTGTATGATCCTAGTCAGCTGCCCCACCAGCTGCAGTACTTCAGTGGAAGTCCAGATCTGTGCAGACTGGCCCAGACTGTGCAAAAGGGCCTGCTTGAGATGTGCGCGTGCACAAACGTGTGCAAATATGGGTGGCTCCTTCTCAGCATCTTCTACAATACAAAAGCAGTTGTAACGAAAAATACTATTTGGAGATATGTTGCCAGAGCACAATAAACAGGAGTGTCTTGTTCTGAAGACCATAAGTAAGTAATATTTCCTGTCCTTATCTTGCACATTGTCTTGCCAAAGTCTTGATTCCCGCGTGAACCCTGCAAGCCTCAGTCCGTACTGTGGTGCTTTTATAATTCCCCGTGCTCCTTGGGCTACCAATGGGATACACTCCTTATTAAAACCACCATTGCGCCCCCCTTCTTGGCCTGGCTCTCCTGAGATACATCGTGGAAAAATATAACCCCTGGCACATTAATTACTAATGGTTCATTAATAATTTGCTCCCAAGTTTGAATCATATTCCTAAATTATAATGAAACATATATATTTGCAACAGTAGGTTTCTGCAGCCAGCCGTAACAGTGCAAACTGGGCTCCAGGTTGCATTAGGGGCCCAAGAGCTGGAGACCTGAGTCCCTTCCTCCGGCTCCAGCCTTTCTACTCCGTTCCTTGGAGATGGCAGGAGCAACTCCTGCTGTTTGTTACCTCTGTGCTGTCTGGAAGGACAGCCTTCCCCGAGGACATAGTGCTCCTCGTGTTCATAGGTTTGCAACAGCAGCTGCATGTTGTAGAGCTGCCTGCAGTGCTGTAAATCCTGGGCAGGCCCTGGGAGCCAAGTGGAGTTGCTGGAGTTTTAATAGATACCAGCAGGGAATTAAAATCCGCTATTCAAAGCAAGAGCTAAGCGCTTGCTGCCTTGTTTATCCTTCCTGAAGGACGGTCCTTGTTCCGTCTAATTTAATCCAGCAGCAGGCAGAGCCATCGCAGCGAGACGCTGGTCTGTCCTCAGCGCCAGCGGTTTCCACCTGGCCTTCCTACCTGGCCTTGCTGCTCCTCTTCCTCCCAGCTCCATCCTTTGCTCCCTGCCTGGCGCCCTGCAGGGCAATGGCACGAGGTCACGAGAAGCTAAGGGGCAGAGAGGGCCGTGCCAGGCTCTCCATCTCACATCCACATCTTGTAACAGAGCAACACTAACGACTCTTTCCACACCTGAAACCTTCTCCTGGGGGGATGGAAAGCAGGAGCTTCCATACTGGTAACTCTGCCAGAATTCATGCACTACCAAAATCGAGAGCTTGGCTTAACGTTCAAATATTCTGTTCATAGAAACTGTTATTTCCTTCTGCCCAGAGTGTTTTTGTGCTTTTCTCTGCAATATTGAGCATTAGGAATGTAGTTGTAAATGAAAGATTGCTCCAGGTTTCAAGGAAAAAACCAAATATCATTTGGTGTTTGTTAAAATCATTGTAATTGCAGCCTCTGAATAACTGCCTTTTTGTTACTCTTACTTATCTCTCATTCTAGTGATGATTTAAAAATGTTTTACTCTCGCTTTCAAATGTGGTGATCAGATTATCTTTATAATTAGCTATTTTTGGTGGTGTAATACAGAGCCTGGCCTATCTTGAGAATGCCTTTATTTCACATGAGATTTTTTGATAAATCAAGGTGCTTGCATTTACCCAGGTAGTGTTTGTTGAAAGGTGCTGTGGGTCCTTCATTTTACTTAAGTGATACCTTTGAATTATGGATATTTCTGTCACCTGCTACTTTTCCAACCAATTAGTTATAATGTAATTCATTTCCATTTTTATACAGCAGATGTTTTCCTGTGATATCTTGTAGTTACATATTCCTGCTAGCACAATTACAGGAATTGTTAACATGATGCTGTTCCGGATGGGCTCGAGATCGGGCAATAATCACGCCAGAATGAGGTGACTACATCGAGCATTTATTCAGGTGAAAGCACATAAAAGAAGCAAAGTATGGATAACTACTCACGAGGTGATACCTGCCAATCTGGACCCGAAGATCCTCTCGAGCTGGCAGATCAGAGAGAGATAGTTGCTGACCAGCTCCCGCGGAGACAGCGTAGGCCTCAGAGTTAGGAGTTTCTCCTTCCCCCCATTCTCTCCGCACTGTTCTCTCTATGCCTGGTGCATCCTGGTACGTAGGGTCACTATGACCCAGGAGGCAGGCCAGGGGGGCAGACAAACTCTGCCTCTAGTTGCGCAACTCTCCCCTCCAGGTGCGCAGGCACGCGTGCCGGTCGGGGGGTCCCAGCCCTCAATTCGAGGGTCCTGCCTTCCTCCTCTTCTTCCTCATTTCCGGGTGTTTGACCTCCAAAGCTAGTTTGGAGGACGTCTGTGCTTAAGCTGGCTACAAGCCTGGCCGAGCAGCCGGCTTCAACAGGTTTCCAGAGGGGGCTGCCTGTGAACGGGGCTGAGCAGCTGCATCCGTGCTCCTTATCACTCAGCCTAGGCAGGCAAACATCTTCTTTCCCAAGGTCTGGCCTCTTCTTCTCACAGGAGATTTTTATGACTCTACAGATCACAGAAAATTCCATCTCCAATACAGATGCTAAAATGTCTCTCTTCAGCTCCTCTATTCCAAATTACCCCTGAATGGTTTTAGTTTTGTGGAGCTTTTTATTGCGGCCAACAAAATAAAGTTGTCTTTATGTTAATGCTATTAATTGCTGTGTATATAATAATTATTTTTACTTCAGCATTTAAAGACAGAGCCGGTACCACCATGATTTGTATATCAATGCGGCCTGTGCTTGAGCAGAGATGCTGACGGGATCCCTCTCATCTTGCCAAATGTTTGTTAGGACAGAAGCAGCTGTACAAGGTGCAGCAGAGCAGCCCGTGTGTTTCCGTTCTCAGCAGTGCTCGGGAGCACCCACCTAGGGAAGAAGGCAAGCCCATGGCAGGGCCTAAAACTCCTAAAACTCATAGGGAGGCAGTGTCTTCATGCCATACCCTCGTCCCAGGTTCACAGAGCTCAGCCCAAAGATTTTAAAGAATATTAGGAGGGTAGACACACATGCGCACAGAGACACATGAGCGCCTGCTCATGCAGTGTGGTTACATGAGCCCTGTTTCGAGCACCAGCTAAAAAAAGAGATTTAAAGTTAATATCCTGCACTGGCCCCTCTGTGCCTATTGCCTGCAGTCTGCTTCATCTGTATGGCAAAAGAGTCTGTAAATGCCACTTTGCATTTATGAAAATGCAGGGGTTCAACAAATGATGAAGAGGAACAGGAGTACAAGTCAGAATTGTATAAAATGAGTCCAATCTCTGGAGTTCCTTGTTGCTGAGGCTTTTCTTAAGTCAGTCTCCTTGGATAGCACTGTGTAACTCAGGTGGCATTTGATTTGTTGGGCATCCTTGTTAAAAAGCCAGGAGTTGCCCACTGCAAAGCTGTTTCCTTACTGGAAAATAAAATGGCAAAAGGAGAGAAATGGGACTTTTGATGGGCACCTTCTATGTAGACAATGGAAAAGAAGCTCGCGGTTTTTCTCAGTGACCTAGATAGGTGGCAGAGAGTGCTTTTGTGTCCCCAAAAGGGAAGGCTGGGAAGAAGAGAGAAAGATCTGCAAGAACATCAAAGGCAAAACATGCACGGGAAATGCTGTGAGGATTTAGGAGGACCAGAGGGAGGAGTGGGATGGGAGCTTGGAAGATATGAGCGTTCCCTTGAAGGCTGAGGCTCAACTCACGTGTGGGAAGAATCCTAAAGGATCTGACACCTACTGCAGACCTCGCATCAATTTTAATTTCTTTATCTGACTTCCACTTTTGTAGAATTAACTTCTTTCCAATTAGACTTACCCTTAAAATAAAATGACCTTGATCTTTGCTAATATTTGTAATGGAATTCAAATCCCCAAGGATAAAGATATTAAGATTCAGAGGCAAGTCTGCTCATTTTTATATTTACTTTTCTATTACTTTTCTTTAGAATTAATACTCTTCTCAGCCTGGATTCACCCTGGGAAGTCCACAAGGAGCAGTTACAAAACAGTCCTCTCCACTGTCTCGCTCTCTCCCCTGTGCCTGGCATTGAACAGGCAGAAATCTCCATTTCATGAGAGAGAGATGCTTTGGGGATGCAGAGGAAGCACAGGGTGTTGCCTGACATTGGCAATCGACTCCGTCTGCCGAGGCGGCCAGGCACGTCCCACCCGTGCCTGGGCCAGAGAGCACAGACACCAATATGAGGATGCTGCAAATGGCGTTTAATATACGCAGGCTGGATCTTATAAAGGTAGCAAAGGCGGAAGCATGCCTATATAGCCAATAAGCGTTGCTCTTTACCTAATATGGCATATGCCTTAGTTCCCTATTCTTCCCGTACATCGCGAGATCTTCCGAGCGCCGTACCCTACATCTCCCCCCCCCATGTTAATCTAAATATCCTAAATATCACTACTTTGAACAAGCTGCTAATAGCGTACATTGTGACTGCCTTGTTTCTGTGAGCGTCGTAGCTGATCAATACATAGTGGATTATACATGACAAAATAGGCATGCCGCAAAAGACACCAATCAATACCATAATGATAATCAACCCAAGCTTCCACAATCAATCCAATTGAACCAGGATAGTAATCATGTCCAGATACTGTTGCCTATGTTCTCAAGCCATCTCCAGTTTCCTGGGTTACGTCTTATCATCTGTAGCAGATCTGATCCTACGTTTTGAATGTCCTCCGACCTCTTGTCGATCTTCTTGTAGTCTTTTGTGGTCAGGCAACAAAATTTTGGTTTTTGAATGTTCTGGACCGGCCTCCCGCCACCTGGAGAATCTCGAAGATTACGTTGATGGCCTCGTGATGTGCTTTGAGTATCTTGTTGACATCCCTAAAACCTGCCGCTATCTGTTGAGACGTGTTTACTGCTTTATTCGTCCACAACAAGTGACAGGTCGAGCTTTGAATTTTGTATAGCCCTGTTGATCCTAAAATCGGGCCGAGGCAAGTAATATTAGCATTCACCAGGACGAGGAATGGTGCCTCGCTCATATTACCCGGTAAAAAGACACCAGGTGACATGGGGGCAAAAAATTTTACAAGGGTTGGGGGTATTTTGTCTGGTGGTAGGTATGCAGCAGTCAGCAAGCATAGCGCGCTAGAGCAGGAAACGTTTCAGGTGGGGAGAATTATAGTACCGTTCGTCCATCTTGTAGCTGAGTGTCTAAACAAGTCTTCGGGTATAATCCACTCCCTGTTTCCTTCATCATCCCCGCAGCTAAATCTTCCCACACCTCTGTCTATATTTATTGTATTATAACTTTCACAGGTGGCAGAGGGGTCTGATGTAATCTTTCCCTCCCATTTCTGAGCCTTCTGAGTGACTATCTCTAGGTACCCTGTGAAATTTACATGATGGGAGCGGTATGTCACATTAACATATGACCCATATGGTGACCATGATTCCCCATACACTGTCCCACTAGGCAGTATTGTGAGATTTGCTGCTCTTTGTGCCATTAATTTGCATAAAGCGTTATCTGTTAGCGAAGCCGCAAAACTTACAAAAGCAAAGCATGTTAGTGGATTGTGTGGAAGGAGCGTTTGTAGAAGAATTGTTTGAAAGCAGGAACTGAGAGGAAAACTAGGGCCTCACACAGCTCTGGCATTACAGAGGCCTGCTTGGGGTGCTACACAGTTGCCACTTCCAGGCATGGCTGGTGCGCACGGACTCTGCTCCTCCACGGTTCCCTGGGCAACGCAATCTGCCCTCCTCGCAGCTGCGAAAGGGAGTAACGGAGGATGGAGCGGGATGAAAGCTCCACGGCCAAACTCTGTTGCACTCCTTTTGCTGGGCTGCTGATAAGCTGCACAGTGGCCGTCTAATGAGAGATATACGATAACAAGTCCGGTGCTGTGCCAGCAAAAGTGGCAAATGATGAACTTTGCTCGAACTTTGCTCATTATAATGTGAAAACCGTACCTCCATCTCAGAAGTTACCCGCCTCCGAGGTACGACCACCCCTCACTGAGCATGCGCTTTAGATTTTCGGTTGACTGTACCTTTAAATGAAAGCGAGAAACTTTTCCACCAATCAACAACAAGGTTAAGTATGACTTTAGTCACTCAAGCTCCACCTGAATGTAAAGAAAAGTATAAAAGGTGAACTAAGGATGAAAAGTCTGGAGGGAAGAATTCATCGTAACTCCTGGGTCAGTTGAGAGGCTGAGCCCCCTTCCCTCCCCTTGCGCCAGGACGCTGCCTGAGGAGACTCGAGACTGGACGTCTTCTCCCATTTTCTGGGGTGAGTGATGATTGCACATTTGTACATCAGAGCTAGCTAAAAACCCCATGCTCTAGTAGAGAATTTCCTGTACTAACATCCGAAACCTGCTTTGTAAATGCTGCACTTGAATAAATCATACTGTTTGTGAACTCGACTATTTGTTTGCGGGGGGGCAATCGGACCTGCAGTTGACAGACTGTTCGTGAATCCGATACCTTTTCTGATACTTCCTTCCCCCCCCACCACCATTACCACTACGGCTTTCAAACTGCAACATTTTCAACACAGGTTGAGATCAGGACTTTCCCCTTTTTCCACCCCGGTGGGGAGGCAATAATGGGATGCGCCTCTCGCCCTCGCCCATTGTCGGGCCTAGGATTCTGTGTTTCCTGGTCGACTCCATACAACCTGTATCACCAGGATAACGCAAAGAGACCCTTTCCTCGTCTTGCCATGTCGATTGTTTGTTTTGCTGTTTCCTTTTCAACCGGACAAGGTGCTTTCTTAGTAGGTCGGGGTCCAGTCGAATCCTCCATCACTGAGGTGTATGGGTTGTGGGGGTCGTCCCACCAGCTGTTCCTCCTAAAAGCCACAATATACAGCTAATAATAACAGTAACACTTCTTCCTCCCATGTTGTTCTTCTGCAGGCTCACACTTTCCACAGCTAGGGTACCAGCTGCCTGCCTGCTACGTTTGATGTATGCGAGTTTGCTTCCAGCCAAGGTCTCGCCCATTTTTGCTGGCACCCATCTGGTTCCAGTATCTGTAACGATACAAGCATACCCTTTTCCCCAGGTTATTAAGCCCAAGGGTCCCATCCAGTTTCCTGTGTTCCACTCTCTCAGCATCACCTTACTCGGACCCGACTTTACTTCTGTCAGGCCTCCCTTTAGCCCAGCCCTGTGTTTGACCATCAGAGGGACTAGGCTATCCTGGGGCAATCTCAAAATTTTAAAACATATTCTGCTCTTGCCAATTTTTCGTTTTTCGTAGCTGGCGTTTCAGCATTTGGTTCATATGTTCCACTATGTCATGGTCCTCAGGATGTAATAGTATGGTGAAAAAACAATCTTTTAAATCGATTATTAAGATGTCCGAATCATTTTGAAAGGTTCTCGATTTCCATTTCTGTTTGCATAGCTTCAATTTGGTTTCCTCCCCAGAAATTGCTTGGGATTTCTGTATATTAAGGAGGCGCCCGCTCCAGTAGCATTGAGGCTTTTACAATTTGTAAGGACTGTTGCAGGTCCTTCTGTGTCAGTTGCACTGGAGCGTGGCCATCGCTTCATTCTTGTTTCCCATGCTGAAGTACTTCCCTAGTCTCTTTCCAAGGATACAAGTCAGAGTACGGCTCCCAGTCCTCCATCGGTGGGGTGGGTGGGCGGGGGAGGTGGGGGGGGACGCCGTAGTCTGAGTTATTCCTGACTTTCCCACTTTCAAATTCTGGACTTTCTTGTTGTCTTATTTAGCCCTCTCTGCTGATATATATATTACACAATAAAGATCTAAAAACCACAGATACAAACAGCACAAACACAATTTCCATCCAGTGGCATGACCTCACGTAGCTGTGCACTCCACTAGTGAGTTCCACTGTCTCAATTGCCTAATCCCATCCTCGCTGCCAATTAGGTTGCGAATGGGTTTGGGATTCGACAATAATCACACAGAACAAAGTGGCTACGGCTATTCAGGTGAAAGCATGTTAAAGAAGCAAAGTATGACTAATTACTCGTGAGGTAATACTTGTCGGCAGGACACTGAGACTGAACATTCTCTTGAGTTGGCAGATGAGAGGGTTGCTGACAGGCTCCCAACTCAGCGGGCGTCCCCGCAGAGACAACGTGGGTCTCAGTGTTAGGAGTCTCACCCCTCCTTTCTCTCTGCACTGTCTGTTTATGCCCGGTGCATCCTGCCACGTAGGGCCAGTACGTGCCAGCAGGCAGACCGGGGGGCGGACAAACTCCGCCTTCAGTCACATAATCTTCCCTCCTGGCTGCGCAGGTGCGCATGTCAGTAAATTGTCCCAGTCGTCAGTCTGAGGGTCCTGCCTTTCTCATCTCCCTCCCTCTCGGGTGTTTGACCTTCAAACTAATTTAGAGGATGTTTGCAGTTAAGTTGGCTACAAGCCCGGTCGAGCAGCCGCCTTCAGCTGCTTTTGGAGGAGGTCGGCTCTGAGCCTGGCTGGGCAGCCGCCTCCGCACTCCTTATCGCTCAGCCTGGGCAGGCAAACATCTTCTTTCTCAGGGTCTTGGATCCTATTTTGCACAATAGTTTTATGACTCTACAGATCATACAAATTTCCACCTTTCAACCATACCTCGTGTCGGCATCAATATACAAAGGATACAACACATAATAGAGATGAACATAGCAAATAGAAATAATAGCCCTAATAACGGTTTCCGTCCTCACTTAAAGCATTACAGTTCTTCAACCCCACTTTTAAAGACAGATCAAATTCCTCTGCACCTCCCTCCTGGCTTTCATCAAGCCTTCAGCAACATAAGTTTCCTTGATCTCATTCGCCTTCTCTTCCCCAGCCCCCCTTTCTCCTTTTTTCAAGGCGATCTAACAAGCGGAAGCGGGGGCACAGACAGTGTAGGCGCCGCAGGTGCAGGCACAGAGGCAGGCACGGACGGGGGGTTAGCGATGGATCTCCAAACACCAGCGGTTTTCAGTGGCGTGGCGGTCCCGGTCCTGAAGTGCTTGCAAAGGCTGCCGTGGCTCCGACGGCCACTTTGCTTTTGGCTTTCACATCGGGTTTGAATACTAGGTGGGGCTCGGCTTTGAACCCATTCTCTCTGCACCAGATCGAAAGCTTGCAGAGGGTCTGTTCATCAGCCTCTGTCTGCACTCCCACTGCTTCGCTCTTTCCGAGCGCCTCCCGTGCTGCCCTCCAAGTCTCCCTCTCCTCCCTTGCTCTCTGGAGGACCTGCCGTATCACTCCCCATGTCTTTAGATCTTTCGCACTCCCTTTAGACATACCATATTCCGTTAACGCGGTGGTACATCTCTGCCAGTGCTGAGGGAATAAAACTTCCCCGGCACTGTTAACCGCCCCTTCTTCAAGGAGCCGCTCAATGCAGCTCTTAACTGCGTTCGATTTCACAGAAATCCCCCATTCACGAGCACACGATAATACGACCTTGATTATCCCTTCCATGATCCGGATCCCTCGACCGCCTACGGTCCGCCGCCTCGGAGTATCACGTCGGGGTCACCACTTGTTGCCTGACATTGGCAATCGACTCCGTCTGCCGAGGCGGCCAGGCACGTCCCACCCGTGCCTGGGCCAGAGAGCACAGACACCAATATGAGGATGCTGCAAATGGCGTTTAATATACGCAGGCTGGATCTTATAAAGGTAGCAAAGGCGGAAGCATGCCTATATAGCCAATAAGCGTTGCTCTTTACCTAATATGGCATATGCCTTAGTTCCCTATTCTTCCCGTACATCGCGAGATCTTCCGAGCGCCGTACCCTACAACAGGGCCTCTTCTTCAGTTTTGGATGGAAATTAGTTGTTTCCTCTTCTCACAGAGCTGTGGAGGGAGGGAAGTGCTGCCCGTGTTTCCACTATGATTTTCCTCAAGTGGACTTTGTCTTGCCTCCGGACCTGGGGAGCTAGTGGGGCGCTCGGCCTTTGTGCTAGGTGGTATCTGAGAAAATCTGTATTCAGAGCCAGGCTATCACAGATTTCTTCTGATACTTTGGGCCTCTAAAAATATCCGAAAAAAGCATGCTTTCCTGCATTAAAGCAATTTTCACATCAAAGACATCTTTATTTCAGGAGTTATTTCAAAGTGGTTTTTTTTTTCAATTTCCAGATGTAAAATGCAATATACATTCAAAATTTGGTTGATTTATATTATTAAGATTTGTTTCCATAGAACTTTTACCTCCGAGTCCCCATTTTTCCATGCCAAATAGGGGGAAAGCCAGGCCCTCTGTCGAATACTGCTGCAATGCTCTCAGATCAGGTGTTCCTAAATACACAGTAAATAACAGTGAGGAGCACAAAAATGCCAAGGAGGGGGAACCTCCATTAGTTAATGTTCACTTGTTAGTTAATGGAAGCTCCTCCAGCTGGAGGCAGGACACAAGGCTCCGTTTCCAGAGGCCAACCCCCTCTTCCAGCCATTCTCTTCTCCCTCTTTGCTGCAAGTAAGGAAGCAGACACAGGGGCTTGATTCTTACCACCGCGCCATGTGGCTAATGATGTCTAGAGCTTAATCTAATTGCACCCAGAAGCGGGGGCTGTGGCGCAGCGGCTTCGCGCACACTGCTGCACACAACGCAGTGACCCTGGCGAGCGAGATCACGGCCGGTGCGGAGATAACTTGTTGCTTCCTTGTCACTGCTGAGGCCGCCGTCATTAATTCTCTGCCCTTTCACCTCGGTGTAGTGGCCAGATTCACTGGGGACCCACTTTAATGAGTAGCATTTAATATATACACAGGCTTCTGTCATTCCCCTCTGCCCACCTGCTTCTTGCTGCCATTTTTCAGACATCAGCCCTCAGTAGAGCGCAGGGGATTTCACAGAGGGCTGCATGCCCGCCGAAGGAAAGGTGATGGGCTCTTTGGCTGAGATAGCTCCTCTAATCCCAGGGCATTTATAATTTATATAACTGAAAAGAGTTTTAGGGCCCCAACAGAAGTCAAATAAAGGGAAAGAATGAAGTGGCGCGATGAATGAAGCTGTCATTAAGCATAACATAAGCAGTTCCTTCATGTTATCTGAGGTTACCCAGACTGACAAGTAAGCAATGCTGTTGTCAAGCACTAACAAAAAGGGGATGCCATCTGTGTGTGATGCACTGGAGCCACAGATGTGCCATGTTTAAATAAACTAAGGCATAATAGAAAGCTCTTGACCAACTGTTCTGGATGGGCTCGGGATTCGGCAATAATCACGCATAATGAGGTGACTACATCGAGCATTTATTCAGGTGAGAGCACATAAAAGGAGCAAAGTATGGATAACTACTCACGAGGTGATACCTACCGGCGGGATACTGGACCCGAACATCCTCTCGAGCTGGCAGATCAGAGAGAGAGAGTTGCTGACCGGCTCCCGCAGAGACAGTGTAGGCCTCAGAGTTAGGAGTTTCTCCTCCCCTGCCACCTCTCCGCACTGTCCCCTCTATGCCCGGTGCATCCGGCCACGTAGGGCCAGTACGTGCCAGTAGGCAGGCTGGGGGGGCGGACAAACTCCACATTCAGTCACATAACCTTCCCTCCTGGGTGCGCATGCACGCATACCAGTAGGGGGTTTTGGAGGAGGTCGGCTGGGAACCTGGCTGAGCAGCCACCTCCGTGCTTGTCCCAATCCGGTGTCGGGGGAGGTTTCAATACAATCCCAAGAGCGAGATTAAGACACAAACGGGGTCAAATGCCATACAATCTTGTTAGCTTTATTCTCATAAGCGCAAATAGGACAGAGAGAAGAAGAAGAGAAAAGGGAAAAAAAGATAAGCAAGCAAGCAGGAGAGATGCAACAAGATGATAGTTACCACCACCACCAGTCTGGCTAAGTGTCGCTGGCTCCGCTTCAGTGCAGGTCTCAGTGCAGATGATGTTCTCCTCCCCGCCCCCCGCTGCCTCTCTCATAGAATAGTTGGAAGGGACCTCTAGAGGTCATCTAGTCCAACCCCCCTGCACACGCAGGGTCACCTAGCACGTGGCACAGGACTGCATCCAAGCGGGTTTTGAAGATCTCCAGAGAAGGAGACTCCACAACCTCTCTGGGCAGCCTGTTCCAGTGCTCTGTCACCCTCACTGTTAAGAAATTTTTCCTTAAGTTCCTGTGGAACTTTTGATGCTTCAGTTTCCAGCCGTTTCCTCTAGTTCTGTCGGTGGCCACCAGTGAAAAGAGGCCAGTCCCATCCTCCTCACTGCCTCCATTGAGGTACTTGTATACACTGATTTGATCCCCCCTCAGCCTTCTCTTCTCCAGGCTGAACAGGCCCAGCTCCCTCAGCCTCTCCTCATAGGGCAGATGTTCCAGGCCCCTGATCATCCTTGTAGCCCTGAGCTACAAGGAGCTCTCTCCAGCAGCTCCACATCCCTCTTGTACTGTGGAGCCCAGAACTGGACGCAATACTCCAGATGTGGCCTCACCAGGGCTGAGTAGAGGGGAAGGATCACCTCCCTCGACCTGCTGGAGACGCTCTTCTTAATGCAGCCCAGGATCCCATTGGCCTTCTTGGCCACGAGGGCACACTGCTGCCTCATGGTCAACTTGTCGTCCACCATGACGTCCAGGTCCCTCTCAGCAGAGCTGCTCTCCAGAAGGTCAGTCCCCAGCCTGTACTGGTGTCTGCGGTTATTTCTCCCCAGGTGCAGGACCTTGCACTTGGGCCTTGCTCTCCGCACTGTCCTCTCTATGCCCAGTGCATCCTGGCACGTAGGGTCAGTAGGACCCAGTAGGCAGGCTGGGGGCGAGGGTCGACGACGACAAACTCTGCCTTCAGTTGCACAACTCTCCCTCTTGAGTGCGCAGGCGCACATACCACTCGGGGGTCCTGCCCTCAATCTGAGAGTCCTGCCTTCTTCATCCTCTTCCTCCTTCCCAGATATTTGACCTTCAAACCTAGTTTAAAGGACGTCTGCAGTTAAGTTTGCTACAAGTCCGGTCAAGCAGCTGCCTTCAAATGCTTTTGGATGACATCAGCTGGGAACCTGGCTGAGCAGCCGCCTCCATGCTCCTTATCGCTCAAGCCCAGGCAGGCAGACATGTTCTGTCTCAAGGTCTGGATTCTGCTTCCCACAGGAGATTTTTATGACCTTACAGATAATAAAAATTTCCACCTCCTATACACCAACACAGTGTATAAAATCAGTGGGTTTGCTTTTTCAATTAGCATGGTGGAGAGCACTCCCTTCTCCCTCCTGCTCCCCCAATTAAACAGGCTTTATTTCTTTGCACCATTGCCCTCGAAATGCTCTTGCACTGATTCATGTGAAAAGTTTCACATTCCATCAATGTGGACTTACCATAGGAAACACAGCTAGCTCCTCTGTCCTGATTATATTATGTCTTTTCTTCTGCCCGCTGCTTTGGTGATTTGAAACAGTCCTCAGTTCCCTTCCAACGGCTGCTCAAGGATTATTTCCTATACTTATAAAATCCTCAGAGGCTTCATGCGATTCTTTTGCCATTTATAGCATAATTTTGCCAAATATAGTAACTGCCATTACAGTTTCTGTACTGCAAAAATATCTACTGCTTGCACTGAGAAAATCCTCGATAAGAGAAAGGCTGCAGCTCTACACTTGGTTCCTATCCTGCTGGGAGGCACGGCCTCAACAGACAGCTCCTGTGAGAGACAGGGCAAAGCGGCCTGCACATCCCTGCTATTCCAGTGGGAGCGGAAGCATCTCTCCCATAGAGCGTGAGGGCATCACGCGTCCCCTGGAGCAGCTTCACCCAGCGTCTGGGCTGGGGCTCCCACTCCCAGGGCCTCCCGTACACGGGTGCTGGGAGCACAAACACGCACTCCTGTCTGGAAAGACCCCGCATGTTTCAAAATAGGCTCCAACCCCATATGCACAAAAGCACTTCATACTGACCTGTTTTACAGATTATTTAGGCTTACGGATGTTTTTAAGCTCTGGCTCCATGCTCCTTTTTCTGTATTCAAATGAGTAGCAGTATGTGAGGGGTAAAAATCCCCATACCTTAACAAAACCTCCTATATACTTCTATACTACTTGGGGCAGCAGTTAAGCACAACCATGTACCTGAGCTCTTTTTCTAAAAGCAGCTTTTATACTGTAAAATTGGCAAGATATGTCTCTGGGTTCAATTGACCTTCAAGCTTGAGTCTGAATATCAAAGATGTATGTCACCTCTCCTGGAGCTTTGATCTCCTGTTAGAAAGAAAAATATAATTATTAGCTTGTTGTTCAACTCAGCTGACAGAGGATCTGATATTTTAAGAATGCTTTTGAGATGCCTAAGTTGACAACAGAAAGATGCTGCATTCCTAATTAAAAGGAGTAAGAGGTGCGATTTGATCAGCATCATGCTCTAGCTGAAAATAAAGCACATAAAGATGATGAAGCTAATAGCTAATGTAAGAAGTGCTTGTAAATAAGATGTACACTGAATGATTGGCCAAATCTCTTCCTGACAGAGACAATTTAATTACATTTCCTCATGATAACATCACCACTTGCAGGACTGTAGGGGTCTGTCAGTTCCCATTTTAAATCGTGATTTTTGAGGTTGAAAATCACAACAGGCACAGACATGACATATCATACAAAGTGCCAACAAGTGTTACACATATATTTTTTTTACAAGTGATAAATACTTTAATCCTTTGAACCATGATTGAACTTCAAACAAAATGCAGCATTGTCAGTCTTCAGTGCTCAAAGAAATAATGTGCTACACTCTCCCTGCTCCCAAATTCAAATTGTTGACTTAAGTCATAAGATTTTTTGCATATACATATAAATAAATAAATATAAGGAGCTCCTCATTTCTTCTCTTGATCCGTAAGCTATTAGTATGTACCTGCTTCTCAAGATATCAAGCTAAGGACTTTTTTCTTCTGTTGCTAGTCCAAGAAAATTTTGTGTTTCTTTGTTTTTAATACAGCCCAAATTTCTAGCATTGAAAAATAATAATAATAATCCCTAATTCACATTGCATTTGTTCTGAGTTGACACAATTCACGTTGACTTGAGTACTGAGAATGAAAATTCACTGCATGTTCAATGAGTTTCTAGGGTTAGCAAAATACTGGGTTTGCCTTAAAAAAACTCCTTTCAAATTAGAGAGATTGAAAATAATTCCATTCCTTTTTACCGTTATCGCCACAGTGAAGAGAAATTGGTTGAAATCAAACCACTTTGTTCTGAAAATGTCAACCATGGATGTTTCATCATGATGAGAAATCATTTTCCTGCTAAAATTAGTGTCCAGTGAAATCTTCCATTGCCCACAGATCTCTGTGTGACTGTGAAAATGTTGCAGTTTGAAAGCTGTAGTGGTAGTGGTGGGCGGGGGGAAAGGAGATATCAAATCAGTATCGGATTCACAGTCCGTGGACCGTAGGTCTGATCGCCTTCCTAGGAGCGAATCAAGTTCCCAAATAGGGTGATCAACTATAAGCTCGACCCTGGCAGTATCGGATTCATGAACAGTCCGTGGACCATAGGTCCGATCGCCTTCCTAGGAGCAAATCGAGTTCCCAAACAGCGTAATCACCTATAAGCTTGACTCTGGCAGTATCGGATTCACAAACAGTCCATCAACTGTAGGTCCGATCGCCTCCCCGCAAACAAGTAGTCGAGTTCACAAACAGTATGATTTATTCAAATGCAACATTTACAAAGGAGGTTTTGGATGTCAGTACAGGAAATTCTCTACTAGAGCGTGGGGTCTTAGCTAGCTCTGATGTACAAATGTGCAATCATCACTCACCCCAGAAGATGGGAGAGGGCTCTCAGTCTCGAGTCTCCTCAGGCAGCGTCCCAGCGTGAGGGGAGGGAAGGGGGCTCAGCCTGTCAACTGACCCAAGAGTTACGATGGATTCTTCCCCCCACCTTTTCATCCTTAGTTCACCTTTTATACTTTTCTTGACATTCAGGTGGGGCTTGAGTGACTAGAGTCATACTTAATATTGTTATTGATTGGTGAAAAAGTTTCTTGCTTTCATTTAAAGGTACAGTCAATCGAAAATCTAGAGCGCATGCTCAGTGAGGGGTGGTCGTACCTCGGAGGCGGGTAACTTTTGGGATGGAGGTGTGGTTTTCACATTATAATGAGCAAAGTTCATTTGAAAGGAGTGATTTGCCACCTTTGCTGGCTCAGCACCGGACATGTTATCGTATATCTCCCATTAAACAGCCACTGTGCGGCTTATCAGTAGCCTAGCACAGGGAGTGCAACAGAGTTTGGCCGTGGTGTCTTCACTCCACTCCATCCTCCATTACTCCCCTTTGCAGCTGTGAGGAGGGCAGATTGTGTTGCCTAGGGAACTGTGGAGGAGCAGAGTCCTTGCGCACCAGCCATCCTGGAAGTGGCAACTGTGTATCACCCCAAGCAAGCTTCTGTAATGCCAAAACTTCTGATAGGCCCTAGTTTTCCTCTCAGTTCCTGCTTTCAAACAATTCTTCCACAAACACTTCTTCCACATTATCCACCCCGTGACTATAGTCACTCAAGCTTCACATGAAGTCGTTTAGATGTTAACAGTACATGCCCTAAACATGATGCAGTTAAGCGAGTGATTGCACATTGGTACATTAGACGAGGGGAGTTGCAGAAAAGGCAGGGAGTCTAGTTCTACAAGAATATATACAGAAAATATTGCAGTTACAATAGTAAGTAATGATTATAACAAACTTTGTATCCACCTCATGACTCCAGTTACCACTGTATACTGAAATTTAGTCTCAAATTAGAGTCTTAGTACTTGGGACATCAGTTGGGTCATCCACCTGTAAAGGGGTATAAGCAGTGAACTGAATCATCTTTACGTTAATAGCTTTCATTATAGTAGATTTTACACAAGATATTGCTATACTTAGGATAATTATCATCGCAGAGAACATCACCACATATTCTGTTAAACTTTGGATCCAACCAGTGGCACCAAATCTGTGGGAATCATCGAAAGGAGCAGGGGCTTAAGGTTTAGGACCAGAAGCCATTTTATTGAGCATCAGACCAAACTTATATATTCTCCGAGCATGTGAGCATACACTGTCCACGCGCTCCCTCCCCCTGCCTTCAGCCAATTCCTTGACTCTATTGCTATCTGGGTCCAATCCTGCTAACGGACAACAGGTAAACAACCAGAGATTGGTGCGTCCAGCCTATGTTTTAGGTTTCTCTATCTGCTAATCTGTTATTCCTGACTTTCACAGTTTCTCACTCCTAACTTTCACTGTTCCCATAGCTTCCCACAGTTTCTCATGGTTTCTCAGTTTCCCACACAAATCCAAACCAACTAAACACTTTGACCAGCCAGCTAGTGTTCATTGATTCCCAGCGTTCATGGGTGTCTTTCGCCACCTGTTGTATCTTCTCTAATTGGATATTGAGGTCCTGTGTAACATTAGGGATATAAATGCAGCAGTCAGTACTGGAGAGGTTTAGGTAGCCACAAAGTCCATTTTGGTGTAACAGCATCAAGTCCAGTGCCATTCGGTTCTGAAGAGTCATTTTTGATGTGGCTTGTAATTGACGATTGAGTAACTGTATACTAGTATCAGTGGCATTAGCTAATTTTTCTAGTTGATAGGCTAGCTTACTTAACCATAATCACATTTGCAAGACCAAATCCAAAAAAAAAAAAGTCCTTCCATCTAAGACAGATCCTGGGAAGAGCCTCAAAACTAAGCTGTAGTTTCTTCTTTCTCATGTTCCACAGAGCCTTTTTTTTTCCCCTCAAACTCAAACCTTGTTCTTTTCTCTTTGATCCCCTCAAACATCTTTTAACATGCACATACCTTCTCCAACATTCTGTAACACATCTAACCATACCTGTGCTAAACATTTAGCCCTCATTTATTATTTACTGTGTGCAAACTGGAGCTCCCAGGACCCCAGTCATGATGGGAAGACTCTGGTTTCTTCTCAGTCCTGCAATCCCTCTACATATCCTGACAGTTCTATTTTTGCCCGTTTTGCTCGAGCCATCCAGTGGGGTCGGAGAGGAGTCCTCCTCCACCTGGGGCACAATGTTGGAAGGCCCAAGGTACACTGGTGTTCAGGTAATCCAGCCTATGAGGAGGTATACCTATTGCCATCACTGCAGGCCCAGATCAAACCAGCCAGAGTGTCACCAGAAGCTATACGGCAATCATTACGAGGCACAAATCCTTCACTTACTGATTTATATTTTATGCTGCGATTATGGCACAGACAGCCTATTTTTAGGGAAATGTAAACTGGCCAATAGTGTCTGATCCAATTGTGTTGTTCCCAATTGGAGCAATTTATCACATTTTAGCAATAACACAACACTGGCTTGTTTGATACTGAACCGAAAGAAAATCCTGGTCCAAATGGTGTAAAACCTGTGAAGTCCTGAAATTCCCCAAACCAAGAGCAATTTAAGTTATGATTATTTTGAAGGGGGACAATCTTATCCTCTATTCTTCTGATGGGTGTAAGGAAATAGGCATATTTTATTAAAGCAGTGCAGAAGATAAGAATGGAGAGCTACCAAACAGAGTATGTTAATAAGAAGAGAGAATATGCTGGAACAGGCCATTATTTTTGAACTACGATTTGAGCCTACACACTAAAATTACTATGAGAAATGCAATCACAATAGTAACAAAAGCACATGCTAGAGAGACTTCAGTCCAGCAGCTCAGACGCAGCGTTTTTGTTTGCCGTCTCGAGGATCACTGTAAGAGAAAACAAAAACAAGACTTGTCTCAGTGGGGTGAGGCTGAACAGGTTACCCCATTTGGAATAAAAGGAAGATATTTAACTTGCACTAATTTTGCACTAATATTATCAGTAGCTTCCAGGTGTATAGGAAGTCTAGCAGCATTGTTTCTTTCACAGTCTCAGCTGGCACTGTGGGCACGCAATAATCTTTCCCCAGTCAGTCGCTTCCTTAAAAGTGGCAAAAGCAATCAGTATAAGTTACCTCCAATGCTGTTGCTTTCTATTTCCACCCCGTGCTTGTTCTTTGGCACAGACATTAGTAAATTCTGGAGCTACCTTAATAGATGAAAGTTTATAAGGGAGACATAATGTCGTAATTTCTGAGCTTATTGGTTGTTGTAATTTAGAGTTCTTAGTTTTCGGGCCACTAAAAAAAAAAAAAAAAAAAAACATATATCATGCGGGTCAGACGGCCCGAGTCCCAATCTGTAGTGCTTATTTATTTATTTATTTATTTATAATCTCCTGAACTCCTCCCTTAGAGGCGCAAAAGGATTGTTTGCTTTGCCAGAGAGCGGAGGGCACCGAAGGGGAGTTTTTGTCCAGCCCTCTTGAAGGGGGAAGATACAGTCACTTTATGTTACAGGATTTCAAGCAATTTCTTGATACAGCCTGGGGATTGCCTATGCAACATAGAGCCAGGCACTCCCAAAGCTAATGCTTGTCGTCATAAATTATTGCACAGAGGGCTGTAAATTTGATTTACAAATTCTTTTCACTAACTTTTCTGGTGGAGATTCAAGGTCTGACCATTCCATCTCTTGTCCATGACTCACTGTATCATGTAACAGATCGACCCAAGCAGGGAGGTGTACAGGGGGTGTGTGGGGTACCTGCATTAGCATTATTTCAATTTTCTGTTCCCTCTCTAATTCATGCTGCAAGCTTTGAATTTCTGAATTCTTAATTTGATAATCTAATTTCAATTTCTCACTTATTTTATAGTCCTTCTCCACCTGAATTAGGCAACCGCCCAGAATGGCACAAATAACACCCTTGCCTTTGCCGTCCTTAAACTTAGCATGGCATTCCTCCATTCTTTGCAAAACCTTTTCAGGATCTGACCAATTATCTCTGGCCCAATCTTTCCCACCTTCTGAGGGGCCACAGTTCTGCCTCCGTAGGAATTCCTTTATCGACATCCTGCCGACTATGCCAATTTTGTGAAAATGTTGCAGTTTGAAAGCCGCAGTGGTAGTGGTGGGCGGGGGGAAAGGAGATATCAAATCAGTATCGGATTCACAAACAGTCTGTGGACCGTAGGTCCGATCACCTTCCTAGGAGCGAATCAAGTTCCCAAATAGGGTGATCAACTATAAGCTCAACCCTGGCAGTATCGGATTCATGAACAGTCCATGGACCATAGGTCCGATCGCCTTCCCAGGAGCAAATCGAGTTCCCAAATAGCGTAATAACCTATAAGCTTGACTCTGGCAGTATCGGATTCACAAACAGTCCATCAACTGTAGGTCCGATCGCCTCCCCGCAAACAAGTAGTCGAGTTCACAAACAATATGATTTATTCAAATGCAACATTTACAAAGGAGGTTTTGGATGTCAGTACAGGAAATTCTCTACTAGAGCATGGGGTCTTAGCTAGCTCTGATGTACAAATGTGCAATCATCACTCACCCCAGAAGATGGGAGAGGGCTCAGTCTCCTCAGGCAGCGTCCCAGCACGAGGGGAGGAAAGGGGGATCAGCGCATCGACTGATACAGAGTTTATGATGGATTCTTCCCTCTCACTTCTTAGTCTCCTCAGGCAGCGTCCCGACCTGAGGGGAGGGAAGGGGGCTCAGCCTGTCGACTGACCCAGGAGTTACGATGGTTTCTTCCCTCCTCCTTTTCATCCTTAGTTCACCTTTTATACTTTTCTTTACATTCAGGTGGAGCTTGAGTGACTAGAGTCATACTTAATATTGTTATTGATTGGTGAAAAAGTTTCTCACTTTCATTTAAAGGTACAGTCAATCGAAAATCTAGAGCGCATGCTCAGTGAGGGGTGGTCGTACCTCGGAGGCAGATAACTTTTGGGATGGAGGTATGGTTTTCACATTATAATGAGCAAAGTTCAAGCAAAATTCATTTGAAAGGAGTGATTTGCCACCTTTGCTGGCTCAGCACCGGACATGTTATCATATATCTCCCATTAGACAGCCACTGTGCGACTTATCAGCAGCCCAGCACAGGGACTACAACAGAGTGTGGCCGCGGTGTCTTCACTCCGCTCCATCCTCCATTACTCCCCTTTGCAGCTGTGAGGAGGGCAGATTGTGTTGCCTAGGGAACTGTGGAGGAGCAGAGTCCTTGCGCACCAACCATCCTGGAAGTGGCAACTGTGTATCACCCCAAGCAAGCTTCTGTAATGCCAAAACTTCTGATAGGCCCTAGTTTTCCTCTCAGTTCCTGCTTTCAAACAATTCTTCCACAAACAATTCTTCCACAAACAATTCTTCCACAGTGACCAGGTCTGTCACGTGTGGCTGGTGTGGGAAAAGGGCGGCTGTTGCTTTGGACACCAAAGGTGCAGGTGAGAGGAGCCAGCCCCGTGGCTCCCCCTCCTCTCACCTCCCCTGTGGTCCACACATCTGTTCCACATGCTGTAACTTCCCCTTAGATGGGTAGGTAAATCCCACTGGTAACATGAGATAAAACTCACTGGTAACATGACATTTTATACAGGATACAAAAATAAAAGTGGCATATTTGTAGTGAAAAGATTCCCAAGGTAAAATAAATGTGTTGCCGGTGACAGCCTCACTGGCTTCTGGAGTTTGGTGGAAGCCTCTGGCTGCTTTGCTGATGGACCCCAAGGTAAAGGCCACTGCAGTCACACTCCTGGGTTGGGCCTTGATCTCACATGGCAAAATTTCAAATTACAAATGAATTAAGGCGCCTGGAACAGTCACAAGTTCAGCCAGGGTGTCTGTACAGCGGATTTCTGTCAATAGCAAACCCAAATGTGGTGCTTGCTGGCAGGCAGCACTCATATGTGCTAACATCTGTTTTAACCTCAGTTTTAATGATTGAAGTAATTTTTTAAAATGCTGCAATATGAAATGAAATGAGATAATGCTTCCTTTCATGTTCCTTTTTAAAGATAAGAATGTTTCATTTTTCTCACTTAGAACTGGTGGGAAAATCTCGACTGAAATGAAATTTCATCAGAAAAAAAGAAACAGCAAAAATATTAACAAAGATTTCCATGGATATTTGTTGCCTGACATTGGCAATCGACTCCGTCTGCCGAGGCGGCCAGGCACGTCCAACCCGTGCCTGGGCCAAAGAGCACAGACACCAATATGAGGATGCTGCAAATGGCGTTTAATATACGCAGGCTGGATCTTATAAAGGTAGCAAAGGCGGAAGCATGCCTATATAGCCAATAAGCGTTGCTCTTTACCTAATATGGCATATGCCTTAGTTCCCTATTCTTCCCGTACATCGCGAGATCTTCCGAGCGCCGTACCCTACATCTCCCCCCCCCCATGTTAATCTAAGTATCCTAAATATCACTACTTTGAACAAGCTGCTAATAGCGTACATTGTGACTGCCTTGTTTCTGTGAGCGTCGTAGCTGATGCAATACATAGTGGATTATACATGACAAAATAGGCATGCCGCAAAAGACACCAATCAATACCATAATGATAATCAACCCAAGCTTCCACAATCAATTCAATTGAGCCAGGATAGTAATCATGTCCAGATACTGTTGCCTATGTTCTCAAGCCATCTCCAGTTTCCTGGGTTACGTCTTATCATCTGTAGCAGATCTGATCCTACGTTTTGAATGTCCTCCGACCTCTTGTCGATCTTCTCGTAGTCTTTTGTGGTCAGGCAACAAAATTTTGGTTTTTGAATGTTCTGGACCGGCCTCCCGCCACCTGGAGAATCTCGAAGATTACGTTGATGGCCTCGTGATGTGCTTTGAGTATCTTGTTGACATCCCTAAGACCTGCCGCTATCTGTTGAGACAACGTGTTTACTGCTTTATTCGTCCGCAACAAGTGACAGGTCGAGCTTTGAATTTTGTATAGCCCTGTTGATCCTAAAATCGGGCCGAGGCAAGTAATATTAGCATTCACCAGGACGAGGAATGGTGCCTCGCTCATATTACCCGGTAAAAAGACATCAGGTGACATGGGGGCAAAAAAATTTTACAAGGGTTGGGGGTATTTTGTCTGGTGGTAGGTATGCAGCAGCCAGCAAGCATAGCGCGCTAGAGCAGGAAACGTTTCAGGTGGGGAGAATTATAGTACCGTTCGTCCATCTTGTACCTGAGTGTCTAAACAAGTCTTCGGGTATAATCCACTCCCTGTTTCCTTCATCATCCCCGTAGCTAAATCTTCCCACACCTCTGCCTATATTTATTGTATTATAACTTTCACAGGTGGCAGAGGGGTCTGATGTAATCTTTCTCTCCCATTTCTGAGCCTTCTGAGTGACTATCTCTAGGTACCCTGTGAAATTCACATGATGGGAGCGGTATGTCACATTAACATATGACCCATATGGTGACCATGATTCCCCATACACTGTCCCACTAGGCAGTATTGTGAGATTTGCTGCTCTTCGTGCCATTAATTTGCATAAAGCGTTATCTGTTAGCGGAGCCGCAAAGCTTACAAAAGCAAAGCATGTTAGTGGATTGTGTGGAAGGAGCGTTTGTAGAAGAATTGTTTGAAAGCAGGAACTGAGAGGAAAACTAGGGCCTAACACAGCTCTGGCATTACAGAGGCCTGCTTGGGGTGCTACACAGTTGCCACTTCCAGGATGGTTGGTATGCACGGACTCTGCTCCTCCACGGTTCCCTGGGCAACGCAATCTGCCCTCCTCGCAGCTGCGAAAGGGAGTAACGGAGGATGGAGCGGGATGAAAGCTCCGCGGCCAAACTCTGTTGCACTCCCTTTGCTGGGCTGCTGATAAGCTGCACAGTGGCTGTCTAATGAGAGATATACGATAACAAGTCCAGTGCTGTGCCAGCAAAAGTGGCAAATGATGAACTTTGCTTGAACTTTGCTCATTATAATGTGAAAACCGTACCTCCATCTCAGAAGTTACCCGCCTCCGAGGTACGACCACCCCTCACTGAGCGTGCGCTTTAGATTTTCGGTGGACTGTACCTTTAAATGAAAGCGAGAAACTTTTCCACCAATCAACAACAAGGTTAAGTATGACTTTAGTCACTCAAGCTCCACCTGAATGTAAAGAAAAGTATAAAAGGTGAACTAAGGATGAAAAGTCTGGAGGGAAGAATTCATCGTAATTCTTGGGTCAGTCGAGAGGCTGAGCCCCCTTCCCTCCCCCTGCGCCGGGACGCTGCCCGAGGAGACTCGAGACTGGACGTCTTCTCCCATTTTCTGGGGTGAGTGATGATTGCATATTTGTACATTAGAGCTAGCTAAAAACCCCATGCTCTAGTAGAGAATTTCCTGTACTAACATCCGAAACCTGCTTTGTAAATGCTGCACTTGAATAAATCATAGTTTGTGAACTCGACTATTTGTTTGCGGGGGGGCAATCGGACCTACAGTTGACAGACTGTTCGTGAATCCGATACCTTTTTTGATACCTCCTTCCCCCCCCACCACCATTACCACTACGGCTTTCAAACTGCAACATTTTCAACACAGGTTGAGATCAGGACTTTCCCCTTTTTCCACCCCAGTGGGGAGGCAATAATGGGATGCGCCTCTCGCCCTCGCCCATTGTCGGGCCTAGGATTCTGTGTTTCCTGGTCGACTCCATACAACCTGTATCAGCAGGATAACGCAAAGAGAGCCTTTCCTCGTCTTGCCATGTCGATCGTTTGTTTTGCTATTCTCCAATATTTCCTTTTCAACCGGACAAGGTGCTTTCTTAGTAGGTCGGGGTCCAGTCGAATCCTCCATCACTGAGGTGTATGGGTTGTGAGGTCATCCCATCAGCTGTTCCTCCTAAAAGCCACAATATACAGCTAATAATAACAGTAACACTTCTTCCTCCCATGTTGTTCTTCTGCAGGCTCACACTTTCCACAGCTAGGGTACCAGCTGCCTGCCTGCTACGTTTGATGTATGCGAGTTTGCTTCCAGCCAAGGTCTCGCCCATTTTTGCTGGCACCCATCTGGTTCCAGTATCTGTAACGATACAAGCATACCCTTTTCCCCAGGTTATTAAGCCCAAGGGTCCCATCCAGTTTCCCGTGTTCCAGTCTCTCAGCATCACCTTACACGGACCCGACTTTACTTCTGTCAGGCCTCCCTTTAGCCCAGCCCTGTGTTTGACCATCAGAGGGACTAGGCTATCCTGGGGCAATCTCAAAATTTTAAAACATATTCTGCTCTTGCCAATTTTTCGTTTTTCGTAGCTGGCGTTTCAGCGTTTGGTTCATATGTTCCACTATGTCATGGTCCTCAGGATGTAATGGTATGGTGAAAAAACAATCTTTTAAATCGATTATTAAGATGTCCAAATCATTTTGAAAGGTTCTCGATTTCCATTTCTATTTATGTTTGCATAGCTTCAATTTGGTTTCCTCCCCAGAAATTGCTTGGGATTTCTGTATATTAAGGAGGCGCCCGCTCCAGTAGCATTGAGGCTTTTACAATTTGTAAGGACTGTTGCAGGTCCTTCTGTGTCAGTTGCACTGGAGCTTGGCCATCACTTCATTCTTGTTTCCCATGCTGAAGTACTTCCCTAGTCTCTTTCCAAGGATACAAGTCAGAGTACGGCTCCCAGTCCTCCATCGGTGGGGTGGGTGGGCGGGGGAGGTGGGGGGGGACGCCGTAGTCTGAGTTATTCCTGACTTTCCCACTTTCAAATTCTGGACTTTCTTGTTGTGCTTATTTAGCCCTCTCTGCTGATATATATATTACACAATAAAGATCTAAAAACCACAGATACAAACAGCACAAACACAATTTCCATCCAGTGGCACGACCTTACGTAGCTGTGCGCTCCACTAGTGAGTTCCACTGTCTCAATTGCCTAATCCCATCCTCGCTGCCAATTAGGTTGCGAATGGGTTTGGGATTCGACAATAATCACACAGAACAAAGTGGCTACGGCTATTCAGGTGAAAGCACGTTAAAGAAGCAAAGTATGCCTAATTACTTGTGAGGTAATACTTGTCGGCAGGACACTGAGACTGAACATTCTCTTGAGTTGGCAGATGAGAGGGTTGCTGACAGGCTCCCAACTCAGCGGGCGTCCCCGCAGAGACAACGTGGGTCTCAGTGTTAGGAGTCTCACCCCTCCTTTCTCTCTGCACTGTCTGTTTATGCCCGGTGCATCCTGCCACGTAGGGCCAGTACGTGCCAGCAGGCAGACCAGGGGGCGGACAAACTCCGCCTTCAGTCACATAATCTTCCCTCCTGGGTGCGCAGGTGCGCATGTCAGTAAATTGTCCCAGTCGTCAGTCTGAGGGTCCTGCCTTTCTCATCTCCCTCCCTCTCGGGTGTTTGACCTTCAAACTAATTTAGAGGATGTTTGCAGTTAAGTTGGCTACAAGCCCGGTCGAGCAGCCGCCTTCAGCTGCTTTTGGAGGAGGTCGGCTCTGAGCCTGGCTGGGCAGCCGCCTCCGCACTCCTTATCGCTCAGCCTGGGCAGGCAAACATCTTCTTTCTCAGGGTCTTGGATCCTATTTTGCACAATAGTTTTATGACTCTACAGATCATACAAATTTCCACCTTTCAACCATACCTCGTGTCGGCATCAATATACAAAGGATACAACACATAATAGAGATGAACATAGCAAATAGAAAAAATAGCCCTAATAACGGTTTCCGTCCTCACTTAAAGCATTACAGTTCTTCAACCCCACTTTTAAAGACAGATCAAATTCCTCTGCACCTCCCTCCTGGCTTTCATCAAGCCTTCAGCAACATAAGTTTCCTTGATCTCATTCGCCTTCTCTTCCCCAGCCCCCTTTTCTCCTTTTTTCAAGGCAATCTAACAAGGGGAAGCGGGGGCACGGACAGTGTAGGCGCTGCAGGTGCAGGCACAGAGGCAGGCACGGGCGGGGGGGTTAGTGATGGATCTCCAAACGCCAGCGGTTTTCAGTGGCGTGGCGGTCCCGGTCCTGAAGTGCTTGCAAAGGCTGCCGTGGCTCCGATGGCCACTTTGCTTTTTGCTTTCACATCGAGTTTGAATACTAGGTGGTGTTCGGCTTTGAACCCATTCTCTCTGCACCAGATCGAAAGCTTGCAGAGGGTCTGTTCATCAGCCTCTGTCTGCACTCCCACTGCTTCGCTCTTCCCGAGCGCCTCCCGTGCTGCCCTCCAAGTCTCCCTCTCCTCCCTTGCTCTCTGGAGGACCTGCCGTATCACTCCCCATGTCTTTAGATCTTTCGCACTCCCTTTAGACATACCATATTCCGTTAACGCGGTGGTACATCTCTGCCAGTGCTGGGGGAATAAAACTTCCCCGGCACTGTTAACCGCCCCTTCTTCAAGGAGCCGCTCAATGCAGCTCTTAACTGCGTTCGATTTCATAGAAATCCCCCATTCACGAGCACACGATAATACGACCTTGATTATCCCTTCCATGATCCGGATCCCTCGACCGCCTACGGTCCGCCGCCTCGGAGTATCACGTCGGGGTCACCACTTGTTGCCTGACATTGGCAATCGACTCCGTCTGCCGAGGCGGCCAGGCACGTCCAACCCGTGCCCGGGCCAGAGAGCACAGACACCAATATGAGGATGCTGCAAATGGCGTTTAATATACGCAGGCTGGATCTTATAAAGGTAGCAAAGGCGGAAGCATGCCTATATAGCCAATAAGCGTTGCTCTTTACCTAATATGGCATATGCCTTAGTTCCCTATTCTTCCCGTACATCGCGAGATCTTCCGAGCGCCGTACCCTACAGATATTTTTCCTGGCTTCAGACAAGCTCTACTTTCATTGCAGAGGAGTGACTAAGAGAACATGAATTTTCTTTTCCCTTAAATAAATTACCATCCCTATATAAGCTCTAAAATGAGCATCTTCTTTTAATTCAACACCAGAAAGACATATTCGTCTTTTAAGCAATGATAGAGATACCATTAAAACTTAAATTTCAGCAAGCATCTGGAGCTTTTATTTGTTCTAATCTGCATTACATAGTTTATCTCTTTTCATGACAGTATATTCACTTTGAATGGGACTTGGAATGCTGTATGTGTTGCAAAAGATAATGAACTAAACCAGCTCCAAGCTGCATGCAAGGATCATGTGTAAATAAATACCATAGCAGGGAAATTTGCTTTTGAACCTGGCCATTTATTTATTCATCTCCAGTTATTAATCGTGATAGGCATAAATACAAATTACTTACTGAGGTTGTGGTTGCAGTTCCTCGGCATAGGGAAGGCAAAACAAAGAACACAATGTTTGTAACAAGAAGATGATGTCAATTTTTTTGCATGCCTCTGATTTCAGGTATTATTCAGAGTTTTCTCACATCTCCGTGCTACAGTTTTGGTGTAAGTGATGATATCCATAGGTAACATACTGCTAAGCTTCTAAAATTAAGAGACCCATTATACAACACGTAAAGAATCAGACATGGTAAAAAGAAAATAATCATGGTTTGAGTCAACACCGATCCAACTGCCATTAGAGTTTGTGATCCACCACAGATCTTATATTTTGACATTTGTTGACCATTTCTGCTTACAGACATGCAAAGTGCCAAGAAATAAATTCTCAGTAGTGAGGTCCCTTTCAGCTGTATTGGGAAACCCAGCACCCCATCAGGAGGAGGTGAGGTTTGCCATTACAAACAAAAAGCTCTTTTCATGGGCTGCTCCTTTAGGCAGCGTGGCCAGGGGGAATAAAAATGACAGTGCCCAAAATTAGGACGTTGCCGCTGAGACGCTGTGCCTGCCTATCTGCCTGCTTCCATCTGACCCTAAACGAGGCCTCAGAAGGTGTAGTTTTTAATACAGATACCGGGTACAATGTACCTTCTCACAATCAGTAGAAAGTGCTGTTTTGTAATTAAAGGGTGAAGTGGGGCATGATGAACATATGGAAAAGGAGACCCTTATTAAGTGATGGAGCCTTCAAAAGAAATTGCTAATTAGTATGCATTTGATGTGTAACATACCAATTTTAAGACTGCCTGGAATAAATTGCTATGTTGGGTGTTCGAAGGAATGGTGAGATTAGCATTTGCAAAGGGGGCAATTTTCTGTCTTCTTGACTCTGTTAAATGGAGGAAATAACTTCCAAGACTGAAGCAGTAGTTAGCCCATCAATCACTCTCACAGCTGGAAACTGGGGATCCCAAATGCTGAGATGAGTTAATCCGTCAGTTAATAAGTTCATAGTGGCACCATATGGTGCTGGGCCACTCCACACTGGGGCAAGGACTGTTTACACAGGCATGCTGCTTTCTCAGGTACCTCCCTGCTGACAGACCCTTTGTTCTCCAGGATCAATTTACTGTGCACAGTAAATTGACTGAATTGATCAGTTCAGAGCACATAATTGTTGGCTAATCTGCTGGAATCATGTCCTATCCATATGGGAGGGACAAAGGGTGCTGACAGTGGCCTTGGTTCTTGCTCTGTCCTTGGGGCAATTTGCTTCAGGGCATTTTGCATCTGGACATGATGGACATTGATTAAAGCTGCCAGTCAGTGGCTACCCAGCTGCTATTGACTTTAAATGACAGAGGTAATAGGACGCCTGACTTCCTTCAGTGAGACCTCTTTAGGTGTCTCTGCCTTCCTGCTAGGTCTAATTCTTCCCGGTGAAAGAAGCACACGGAAGGTCAATACCATCCCTTTAAATACTAGCTCCCTTCATTCATGGCAGAGGTAGCTGTAAACCGGCACTTCTTTAAAAGTTGTACATCTAATGCTAAGCTAACCAAAAGAAAGTCACACGATTTAAAGGCTCATGACCAAGGCAATTTAGTGTAAAAGCACAAATAGGCTGTGGCTTTGGTATGCACCTAAAACAAGTAAAGATCCATCCAGAAGGGAAGTGCTGATCGATCCAGAATGAAGCATTTCAGCATATGCAACTTTATGGTTTTATCACAGAATCACAGAAGAGTTAAGGTTAGAAGGGACCTCTAAAGATCATCTAGTCCAACACCCATGCTCCATCAGGGACACCCAGAGGACATGGCACAGGGTGGCATCTAGGCGAGTTTGGAAGATCTCCAGAGAAGGATACTCCACAACCTCTCTGGGCAGCCTGTTCCAGTGCTCTGTCACAGGAAAGAAATTCTTTCTCACATGCAATTGGAACTTCCTATGTTTCAACTTACACCCATTACCCCTCACCCTGTCACCGGCCACCACGGAGAAGAGCCTGGCCCCATCCTTCCTACAATCACCCCTCAGATACTTGAACGTGTTGATCAAATCTCCTCTCAGCCTTCTCTTCTCCAGACTAAACAGGCCCAGCTCGCTTAGTCTTTCCTCATACGATAAGTGCTCCAGTCCCTTAATCATCTTCGTGGCCCTACGCTAGACCCTCTCTAGAAGCTCAATGTCCTTCTTGTACTGGGGAGCCCAGAACTGCCCCCAATACTCCAGGTGCGGCCTCACCAGGGCTGAGGAGAAGGGCAGGATCCCCTCCCTCGACCTGCTGGCAACGCCCCTCCTGATGCAGGCCAAGATCCCATTGGCCTTCTTGGCCACATTTATTTCTGCCTTTAAAACAAAATATATGTGTTTGGCCAACATATTAAAGATGCTGTAGCGCTCAAAATACTTTGCATTTTTATGGAATACAAAGCCTGAGGATCTCACAGACCTTTTCCTACCCGACAAATCTTCTCTACATCTCTCTGAATAAGTTTAATCCCGTTGTTCACTTTTACAGATGGGGAGACTGAGGCAGACGTTATTGAGGGCTATACAACACATGGATGGCAGACATAAGGGTCAAAATGCAGGGCTTTTGATCTATACTTCTCTACTTCAACACAGGTCTTCTGTCTTCTAACGAGCACAAGACAGTAGCTTGCACAGTTCCTTCTTTGGTATTAAACCTCTAATTTCAGCAGTCCTATCCATTTCTGAGGGAGGAAAATGGCACAGGTTCAGTTTCACTGTAGAAGCAGTATCATCCTTTCTCTATGTATCTATTAGCTGATATCTCAGAATCACAGAATGGTTAATGTTGGAAGGGACCTCTAGAGATCATCTAGTCCAACACCCCTGCTCCAGCAGGGACACCCAGAGCACGTGGCACAGGGTGGCATCCAGGCGAGTTTGGAAGTTGTCCAGAGAAGGAGACTCCACAACCTCTCTGGGCAGCCTTTCCAGGGCTCTGGCACCCTCACAGGAAAGAAGTTCTTCCTCACATGGAGGTGGAACTTCCTGTGTTTCATCTTACACCCATTACCCCTCGTCCTGTCACCAGCCACCATGGAGAAGAGCCTGGCCCCATCCTCCCTACAATCACCCCTCAGGTACTTGAACATGTTGATCAAATCTCCTCTCAGCCTTCTTTTCTCCAGACTAAACAGGCCCAGCTCACTTTGTCCTCATATGACAGATGCTCCAGTCCCTTAATCATCTTAGTGGCTCTCTGCTGGACCTTCTCTAGAAGCTCAATGACCTTCTTGTACTGGGGAGCCCAGAACTGCCCCCAATACTCCAGGTGCGGCCTCACCAGGGCTGAGGAGAAGGGCAGGATCCCCTCCCTCGACCTGCTGGCAACGCCCCTCCTGATGCAGGCCAAGATCCCATTGGCCTTCTTGGCCACGAGGGCAAACTGCTGCCTCATGGTTAACTTGTCAACCAAGACTCCCAAATCGCTCTCTGTGGAGCTGCTTTCCAGTAGGTCAACCAGGAGCAGGACCCTGCACTTGTCCTTGTTGAACCTCATGAGGTTCCTCTCTGCCCAACTCTCCATCCTGTCTAGGTCTCTCTGAATGGCAGCATGGCCCTTGGGAGTGCCACTCCTCCCAGTTTGGTGTCATCTGCAAACTTGCTGAGGGTGCCCTCTGTGCCCTCCTCCAAGTCATTGATGAGCACCGGGCCCAGTACTGACCCCTGCGGGACACCACTGGCCGCAGGCCTCCAACCAGACTCAGCACCATTTATCACCACCCTCTGGGCTCTGCCATCCAGCCAGTCCTCAATCCACCTCACTGTCCACTCATCCAGTCCACACTTTCGGAGCTTTCCTATGAGGATGTTATGGGAGACTGTGTCGAAAACCTTGCTGAAGTCAAGGTAGACAACATCCACGGCTCTCCCACCGTCCATCCAGCCGGTCACCTCATCATAGAAGGTTATCAGGTTCGTCAGACACGACCTCCCCTTGGTGAATCCATGCTGACTACTCCTGATCACCTTCTTTTCCTTGACATGCCTAGAGATGGTCTCTAGGATGAGCTGCTCCATCACCTTTCCAGGGACGGAGGTGAGGCTGACCGGCCTGTAGTTTCCCGGCTCCTCCCTCTTGCCTTTTTGGAAGACTGGAGTGACGCTGGTTTCTTCCAGTCCTCCGGTACCTCCCCCGCTCTCCATGACCTCTCAAAGACGATGGAGAGCGGCTGAGCAATGACCCCTGCCAGTTCCCTCAGCACTCTTGGGTGCATCCCATCTGGGCCCATAGATTTATGGGTGTCCGGTTTGCCTAAATAATCCCTAACCCAGTCCTCCTCGACCAGTGGAAAGTCCTCCTCTCTCTTGGTTCTCTCTCTTGTCTCCGGGCTCTGTAGTTCATGGGGACTGGCCCTATCACTAAAGACTGAGGCAAAGGTGGCATTCAGTAACTCTGCCTTCTCTGCATCCTCCGCCACCAAGGCACCCTCCCCATTCAGCAGCAGACTAACATTTTCCCTTGCCTTCCTCTTGCTGCTGATGTATTTGTAGAAGCCCTTCCTGTTGCCCTTGACATCTCTCGCTAACTCTAATTCCAGACAGGCCTTGGCCTTCCTCGTTGCACCCCTGCATTCTCTGACAATGTTCCTATGTTCTTCCCATGTGGCCTGACCCTTCTTCCACGTTATGTACGTGCTCTTTTTCTCTTTAAGTTTACCCAACAGTTCCTTGCCCATCCACGCAGGTCTCCTGCTCGCCTCCCTCTGCTTCTTTCTTATAGGAATGCACCGATCCTGAGCTTGGAGAAAGTGGTGGTTGAATAGTAGTCAACTCTCCTGGATCTCCTTTCCTTCTAGGACCTTTGCCCAGGGGATTCTGCAGGAGGCCAGACACGACTCCTGAAGGCTTCAATATGAGTCTAACAGAAATCACTTTATTCATGTTACAGCACTCTATCTATCTAATACATTTCTGCTAAGTCATCTAGCCACGCGTGCGCTTACATTGCGATTGGTTGCATACTACTGTCCACGCGTCTTCTACTGTACTAGGTTGGCTGTAGATATCGGGGCACACGTTTACATGATTGGCTCACACACAGTCCTCTATCCTGCACTGATAAGCTTGTTCACAGGTTCTTCCTCTCCTACTTCTGTGTTCTTGCAGCTGGTGACTTTCCCACGATCTTTTCGCCTTGATCTTAGTCCGGCTCATTGTATCCGTCTTCCATCGGGAAGCCTCCGTTACTTAGATATGCTCCCACAGGATTCCTCCAAGGAGCTTCCGGTCTTGCCTCTTTAGGCTTAGGGCAGCCTTCACAGGCTATGGAGTTAGGCAGCTGCGAGTGGCATGGCATGCCATCGCCTACCCCATAACCTGCTACCCCTATGATACCCCGCCTCCCCCCTCGAATCTAATGTAAAGCCCTCTCGATGAGCCCTGCTAGCTCATGTCCCAGGGCTCTCTTCCCGCTTTGAGAAAGATGGATACCATCAGATTTCATCATGCCTGCCGCTGTGTAAGGCTTCCTGTTACTGAAGAAACCAAAGTTGTGGCGATGACACCAGCCACAGAGCCACATGTTAATGGAGCATGTCCTCCTGTTTCTTTCTATATTGCTGGCGTCACTGGGAAGAATGGAAGAGAATATGACCTGCAGCCTGAGTTCCTAATTGTCTTCCCCAATTCCCTAAAGTCCCTTTTGATCACCCTCAGGCTGCACGTTGCCGCTTCTCCTCCCGCATGTAGGACCATCAATGGATAATAGTGGGTCTAACCAGGCTGGGAAGTATCCGCGTGACATCCTTAACCCGGGCCCCAAGAAGGCAGCAGACCTCTCTTAGGGGAGGGTCATGCCTACATATTGGACCCTCCGTGCCCTGAACTGAGGAATCGCCCACAACTATAACCCGCCTTTTCTCCCTCATACCTGTAGTGACAATACGCGGCGTTTGTCTTTCTGATTGTCTTCCTATTTTTGGAGGAGAGGGATTCTCGCCTACTCTATCTACAGAGTGCCCTTCCTCCTCCAGGGCCTTGTATCTATTGGCCAGATGTTTGAATGTTTGATTTATGTTTGAATTTCCTCCATTTTGCAAGCCTGTTTGAAGCTGTTGATTGAAAACTTGGTGGGTACATTTTAATTCAAGAGATAAAATGCAAATCGCCCTGCAAACTCTGCAAATTGAAGTATATTATTAGTTTTGAATCAATGGTTTCTTTTCCGTAACCAGTGTCTTTCTGACTAGTTTCTGACGGAAGGGGTAGAATTTTCTCTTATTTCTTTATTTAAATAAGCATTATTTAGCAAGTATAATAAATCACTTATTTCAAAATATTAAAATGTCATTTTTTGAAACTGTGATGCATGTAGGGTACGGCGCTCGGAAGATCTCGCGATGTACGGGAAGAATAGGGAACTAAGGCATATGCCATATTAGGTAAAGAGCAACGCTTATTGGCTATATAGGCATGCTTCCGCCTTTGCTACCTTTATAAGATCCAGCCTGCGTATATTAAACGCCATTTGCAGCATCCTCATATTGGTGTCTGTGCTCTCTGGCCCAGGCACGGGTGGGACGTGCCTGGCCGCCTCGGCAGACGGAGTCGATTGCCAATGTCAGGCAACAAGTGGTGACCCCGACGTGATACTCCGAGGCGGCGGACCGCAGGCGGTCGAGGGATCCGGATCATGGAAGGGATAATCAAGGTCGTATTATCGTGTGCTCGTGAATGGGGGATTTCTATGAAATCGAACGCAGTTAAGAGCTGCTGAGCGGCTCCTTGAAGAAGGGGCGGTTAACAGTGCCGGGGAAGTTTTATTCCCCCAGCACTGGCAGAGATGTACCACCGCGTTAACGGAATATGGTATGTCTAAAGGGAGTGCGAAAGATCTAAAGACATGGGGAGTGATACGGCAGGTCCTCCAGAGAGCAAGGGAGGAGAGGGAGACTTGGAGGGCAGCACGGGAGGCGCTCGGAAAGAGCGAAGCAGTGGGAGTGCAGACAGAGGCTGATGAACAGACCCTCTGCAAGCTTTCGATCTGGTGCAGAGAGAATGGGTTCAAAGCCGAACACCACCTAGCATTCAAACCCGATGTGAAAGCCAAAAGCAAAGTGGCCATCGGAGCCACGGCAGCCTTTGCAAGCACTTCAGGACCGGGACCGCCACGCCACCGACAACGGCTGGTGTTTGGAGATCCATCGCTAACCCCCCCGCCCGTGCCTGCCTCTGTGCCTGCACCTGCAGCGCCTACACTGTCCGTGCCCCCGCTTCCGCTTGTTAGATTGCCTTGAAAAAAGGAGAAAGGGGGGCTGGGGAAGAGAAGGCGAATGAGATCAAGGAAACTTATGTTGCTGAAGGCTTGATGAAAGCCAGGAGGGAGGTGCAGAGGAATTTGATCTGTCTTTAAAAGTGGAGGTTGAAGAACTGTAATGCTTTAAGTGAGGACAGAAACCGTTATTAGGGCTATTATTTCTATTTGCTATGTTCATCTCTATTATGTGTTGTATCCTTTGTATATTGATGCCGACACGAGGTATGGTTGAAAGGTGGAAATTTGTATGATCTGTAGAGTCATAAAACTATTGTGAAAAATAGGATCCAAGACCCTGAGAAAGAAGATGTTTGCCTGCCCAGGCTGAGCGATAAGGAGTGCGGAGGCGGCTGCCCAGCCAGGCTCAGAGCCGACCTCCTCCAAAAGCAGCTGAAGGCGGCTGCTCGATCGGGCTTGTAGCCAACTTAACTGCAAACATCCTCTAAATTAGTTTGAAGGTCAAACACCCGAGAGGGAGGGAGATGAGAAAGGCAGGACCCTCAGACTGACGACTGGGACAATTTACTGACATGCGCACCTGCGCACCCAGGAGGGAAGATTATGTGACTGAAGGCGGAGTTTGTCCGCCCCCTGGTCTGCCTGCTGGCACGTACTGGCCCTACGTGGCAGGATGCACCGGGCATAAACAGACAGTGCAGAGAGAAAGGAGGGGTGAGACTCCTAACACTGAGACCCACGTTGTCTCTGCGGGGACGCCCGCTGAGTTGGGAGCCTGTCAGCAACCCTCTCATCTGCCAACTCAAGAGAATGTTCAGTCTCAGTGTCCTGCCGACAAGTATTACCTCACGAGTAATTAGACATACTTTGCTTCTTTAACGTGCTTTCACCTGAATAGCCGTAGCCACTTTGTTCTGTGTGATTATTGCCGAATCCCAAACCCATTCGCAACCTAATTGGCAGCGAGGATGGGATTAGGCAATTGAGACAGTGGAACTCACTAGTGGAGCGCACAGCTACGTGAGGTCGTGCCACTGAATGGAAATTGTGTTTGTGCTGTTTGTATCTGTGGTTTTTAGATCTTTATTGTGTAATATATATATCAGCAGAGAGGGCTAAATAAGCACAACAAGAAAGTCCAGAATTTGAAAGTGGGAAAGTCAGGAATAACTCAGACTACGGCGTCCCCCCCCACCTCCCCCGCCCACTCACCCCACCGATGGAGGACTGGGAGCCGTACTCTGACTTGTATCCTTGGAAAGAGACTAGGGAAGTACTTCAGCATGGGAAACAAGAATGAAGCGACGGCCAAGCTCCAGTGCAACTGACACAGAAGGACCTGCAACAGTCCTTACAAATTGTAAAAGCCTCAATGCTACTGGAGCGGGCGCCTCCTTAATATACAGAAATCCCAAGCAATTTCTGGGGAGGAAACCAAATTGAAGCTATGCAAACATAAATAGAAATGGAAATTGAGAACCTTTCAAAATGATTCGGACATCTTAATAATCGATTTAAAAGATTGTTTTTTCACCATACCATTACATCCTGAGGACCATGACATAGTGGAACATATGAACCAAACGCTGAAACGCCAGCTACGAAAAACGAAAAATTGGCAAGAGCAGAATATGTTTTAAAATTTTGAGATTGCCCCAGGATAGCCTAGTCCCTCTGATGGTCAAACACAGGGCTGGGCTAAAGGGAGGCCTGACAGAAGTAAAGTCGGGTCCGAGTAAGGTGATGCTGAGAGACTGGAACACGGGAAACTGGATGGGACCCTTGGGCTTAATAACCTGGGGAAAAGGGTATGCTTGTATCGTTACAGATACTGGAACCAGATGGGTGCCAGCAAAAATGGGCGAGACCTTGGCTGGAAGCAAACTCGCATACATCAAACGTAGCAGGCAGGCAGCTGGTACCCTAGCTGTGGAAAGTGTGAGCCTGCAGAAGAACAACATGGGAGGAAGAAGTGTTACTGTTATTATTAGCTGTATATTGTGGCTTTTAGGAGGTAATATTACTTTTAACGCTATTATAGAAGCTGATGCTACTTTTAACACTAATGGATATGTTATGCTACTTAGGCGTATTGTTAATTATACCCAAATTAAGAGTTGTTGGCTTTGTGGGACAGCGGATCAATTGATGCACTGGTGTTAGGTATTCCTCAAAGCAACTGGACAGACCTGAATCCATATAGCCTACTCAATGCATCATATCAGTGCACACAGGAGAATGTATGGGCGGGCACGCCAATAGCCATCATGCTGGAGGAGGCGCTGCAACAGCGCAGCACCACAGCCTCCATAGTCCATGTGAGAAGTCATGCCAGTATACAGGGATATTATCAGGAAGGCAACAATAAAGCTTATGCAGCAGCCAAGGGTGTATGGACAATAACACAAGCTCGTGCTATACACGAGCACCTCTACATAGGAGCGAGAGCCCTCGCAAAGCATTGCAACATTCCCCTTGCAGCAGCCAGGGATGTGGTAGCCACTTGCCCGTATTGCCAACGATCGACTCTATGGGGTGCTGGGGTGAATCCCCGTGGCCTAAAGGCAAATCAAATCTGGCAGTCAGACTTCACATTATGCCCTTTATTCAGACCACGACCCTGGTTAGCAGTTACAGTGGATACATGCAGTGGACTGATCATAGCCACACAACACCAGAGGGTTACTGCGCGTGCAGCTCACCAGCATTGGATAACGGCTATAGCATGGTTAGGTGTTCCGCAAATAATCAAAACAGATAATGGCTCCTGCTTCACAGCCCAATCTACGCAAGACTGGGCTGACAAATGGGGAATTCAACTGCAGCACGGAATTCCTCATAATAGCCAAGGACAGGCAATTGTAGAGAGAGCAAATCAAACCCTCAAACAAAAAATCAAGATCCTTGGGGAGGGGGAAGGTCATACCCAAAGAATTCCCAGTATGAAGCAACCAGAAATTTTGATGTGAGCGCTATATTCGCTGAATCATTTCATTCGTGGAAATGAGAACAAGGCACCAGTGGATAAGCATTGGGCGGTCGCAGCTATAGAGGATGGGCCCCCAGTTCTGGTCAGGTTCCCAGAGAAAGGGATATGGGAGTCTGGGTGGAACTTGGTAACCCAGGGAAGGGGCTACACGGCCGTAAGACAGCAGGAGGTAGTGAAATGGGTACCCGCAAGGTGGATAAGACCGAACCTCAAAACTCATGGCAACTATGAGCTTCCCCCTACAGGAACGGCTGGTGGGATGACCTCACAACCCATACACCTCAGTGATGGAGGATTCGACTGGACCCCGACCTACTAAGAAAGCACCTTGTCCGGTTGAAAAGGAAACAGCAAAACAAACAATCGACATGGCAAGACGAGGAAAGGGTCTCTTTGCGTTATCCTGCTGATACAGGTTGTATGGAGTCGACCAGGAAACACAGAATCCTAGGCCCGACAATGGGCGAGGGCGAGAGGCGCATCCCATTATTGCCTCCCCACCGGGGTGGAAAAAGGGGAAAGTCCTGATCTCAACCTGTGTTGAAAATGTTGCAGTTTGAAAGCCGTAGTGGTAATGGTGGTGGGGGGGGAAGGAGATATCAAAAAAGGTATCGGATTCACGAACAGTCTGTCAACTGTAGGTCCGATTGCCTCCCCCCAAACAAATAGTCGAGTTCACAAACAGTATGATTTATTCAAGTGCAGCATTTACAAAGCAGGTTTCGGATGTTAATACAGGAAATTCTCTACTAGAGCATGGGGTTTTTAGCTAGCTCTGATGTACAAATGTGCAATCATCACTCACCCCAGAAAATGGGAGAAGACGTCCAGTCTCGAGTCTCCTCGGGCAGCGTCCCGGCGTAGGGGGAGGGAAGGGGGCTCAGCCTCTCAACTGACCCAGGAGTTACGATGAATTCTTCCCTCCAGACTTTTCATCCTTAGTTCACCTTTTATACTTTTCTTTACATTCAGGTGGAGCTTGAGTGACTAAAGTCATACTTAACCTTGTTGTTGATTGGTGGAAAAGTTTCTCGCTTTCATTTAAAGGTACAGTCAACCGAAAATCTAAAGCGCATGCTCAGTGAGGGGTGGTCGTACCTCGGAGGCGGGTAACTTCTGAGATGGAGGTACGGTTTTCACATTATAATGAGCAAAGTTCAAGCAAAGTTCATCATTTGCCACTTTTGCTGGCTCAGCACCGGACTTGTTATCGTATATCTCTCATTAGACAGCCACTGTGCAGCTTATCAGCAGCCCAGCAAAGGGAGTGCAACAGAGTTTGGCCGCGGAGCCTTCACCCCGCTCCATCCTCCGTTGCTCCCTTTCGCAGCTGCGAGGAGGGTAGATTGCGTTGCCCAGGGAACCGTGGAGGAGCAGAGTCCGTGCATACCAACCATCCTAGAAGTGGCAACTGTGCAGCACCCCAAGCAGGCCTCTGTAATGCCAGAGCTGTGTGAGGCCCTAGTTTTCCTCTCAGTTCCTGCTTTCAAACAATTCTTCTACAAACGCTCCTTCCACACAATCCACTAACATGCTTTGCTTTTGTAAGTTTTGCGGCTCCGCTAACAGATAACGCTTTATGCAAATTAATGGCACAAAGAGCAGCAAATCTCACAATACTGCCTAGTGGGACAGTGTATGGGGAATCATGGTCACCATATGGGTCATATGTTAATGTGACATACCGCTCCCATCATGTGAATTTCACAGGGTACCTAGAGATAGTCACTCAGAAGGCTCAGAAATGGGAGAGAAAGATTACATCAGACCCCTCTGCCACCTGTGAAAGTTATAATACAATAAATATAGGCAGAGGTGTGGGAAGATTTAGCTGCGGGGATGATGAAGGAAACAGGGAGTGGATTATACCCAAAGACTTGTTAGACACTCAGGTACAAGATGGACGAACGGTACTATAATTCTCCCCACCTGAAACATTTCCTGCTCTAGCGCGCTATGCTTGCTGGCTGCTGCATACCTACCACCAGACAAAATACCCCCAACCCTTGTAAAATTTTTTGCCCCCATGTCACCTGGTGTCTTTTTACCGGGTAATATGAGCGAGGCACCATTCCTCCTCGTCCTGGTGAATGCTAATATTACTTGCCTCGGCCCGATTTTAGGATCAACAGGGCTATACAAAATTCAAAGCTCGACCTGTCACTTGTTGCGGACGAATAAAGCAGTAAACACGTTGTCTCAACAGATAGCGGCAGGTCTTAGGGATGTCAACCAGATACTCAAAGCACATCACGAGGCCATCAACGTAATCTTCGAGATTCTCCAGGTGGGGGGAGGCCGGTCCAGAACATTCAAAAACCTAACATTTTGTTGCCTGACCACAAAAGACTACGAGAAGATCGACAAGAGGTCGGAGGCCATTCAAAACGTAGGATCAGATCTGCTACAGATGATAAGACGTAACCCAGGAAACTGGAGATGGCTTGAGAGCATAGGCAACAGTATCTGGACATGATTACTATCCTGGCTCAATTGAATTGATTGTGGAATCTTGGGTTGATTATCATTATGGTATTGATTGGTGTCTTTTGCGGCATGCCTATTTTGTCATGTATAACCCACTATGTATTGCATCAGCTACGACGCTCACAGAAACAAGGCAGTCACAATGTACGCTATTAGCAGCTTGTTCAAAGTAGTGATATTTAGGATATTTAGATTAACATGGGGGGGGGGGAGATGTAGGGTACGGCGCTCGGAAGATCTCGCGATGTATGGGAAGAATAGGGAACTAAGGCATATGCCATATTAGGTAAAGAGCAACGCTTATTGGCTATATAGGCATGCTTCCGCCTTTGCTACCTTTATAAGATCCAGCCTGCGTATATTAAACGCCATTTGCAGCATCCTCATATTGGTGTCTGTGCTCTCTGGCCCGGGCACGGGTTGGACGTGCCTGGCCGCCTCGGCAGACGGAGTCGATTGCCAATGTCAGGCAACAGATGCAGCATTAAAGATTATTGGCAGGATTTTATCACTGATCAGGTTCAAAATTGCATCTGTTAGAAAGGTTTCCCTGTTTGGTCTCCATAGCAGCTTTTCAGTATGCAGTGCTAAGACTTTTCTTAATTTATAATTTACTCTATGTTTCAGTCCCTCTGAAATCTGTGGATTGAGTTTGATTGATACATACAACCTAGGCTAAATGAAATTCCACTCTCTCTGGGAAATATTCCACATCTGAACTGCTAGAGCTAGCGCACAGAAAATTCTCCTGACTTTGAGTTCCCTGTCAGCCGTGAACTGAATTGCTTTGGAATTATTGTTTTCATTTTATCATACGATACTTCTAGATATTCAGCTCCATACGCAGAGCTCACTGCTATGAGAACCATACATGTTTTTGATAATTTCCCCTCCCTTAGCTTTTTGAGTTTCTGTGTTCCTGTACGCATTCCTGTCTCATTCCATCAGCTGGCTTCAGGTGCCAGGATGTCCCCCTTACTGAGACATCCTTTCCTTTGCTCCATGAAGGCCTGTGTCTACATGTATTTCTAGCATAAAGGATATTTGGGAAATGCAGAACCAACAAACTTTACTATGCCTGCATAACGACATATCCCAATATAATCAAGTATGTGGAGGGAGGGAAGAAAGGAATGGAGGGAGGGAGGTAGGGAGGGAGGGAGGGAGGGAGGGAAGGAAGGAAGGAAGGAAGGAAGGAAGGAAGGAAGGAAGGAAGGAAGGAAGGAAGGGGAAAAAGGAAGGAAGGAAGGAAGGAAGGAAGGAAGGAAGGAAGGAAGGAAGGAAGGAAGGAAGGAAGGAAGGAAGGAAGGAGAAAAAAGAAGTAGGGAAGGAAGGAAGGAAGGAAGGAAGGAAGGAAGGAAGGAAGGAAGGAAGGAAGGAAGGAAGGAGGAAGGGGAAAAAGAAGGAAGGAAAGGCGGAAATGGAAGGAAGGAAGGAAGGAAGGAAGGAAGGAAGGAAGGAAGGAAGGAAGGAAGGAAGGAAGGAAGGGAGGAAGAAAGGAAGGAAGGAAGGAAGGAAGGAAGGAAGGAAGGAAGGAAGGAAGGAAGGAAGGAAGGAAGGAAGGAAGGAGGAAAATAAGGAAGGAAGGAAGGAAGGAAGGAAGGAAGGAAGGAAGGAAGGAAGGAAGGAAGGAAGGAAGGAAGGAAGGAAGGAAGGGGGGAAAAAGAAGGAAGGAAGGAAGGAAGGAAGGAAGGAAGGAAGGAAGGAAGGAAGGAAGGAAGGAAGGAAGGAAGGAAGGAAGGAAGGAAGGAAGGAAAGGGAAGGAAGGAAAGAAGGAAGGAAGGAAGGAAGGAAGGAAGGAAAGTGAAGGAAGGAAGGAAGGAAGGAAGGAAGGAAGGAAGGAAGGGGGAAAAAGAAGGAAGGAAGGAAGGAAGGAAGGAAGGAAGGAAGGAAGGAAGGAAGGAAGGAAGGAAGGAAGGAAGGAAGGAAGGAAGGAGAAAAAAGAAGTAGGGAACAAAGGAAGGAAGGAAGGAAGGAAGGAAGGAAGGAAGGAAGGAAGGAAGGAAGGAAGGAAGGAAGGAAGGAAGGAGAAAAAGAAGTAGGGAAGGAAGGAAGGAAGGAAGGAAGGAAGGAAGGAAGGAAGGAAGGAAGGAAGGAAGAAGGAAGGAAGGAGGAAAACGAAGGAAGGAAGGAAGGAAGGAAGGAAGGAAGGAAGGAAGGAAGGAAGGAAGGAAGGAAGGAAGGAAGGAGGAAAAGGAAGGAAGGAAGGAAGGAAGGAAGGAAGGAAGGAAGGAAGGAAGGAAGGAAGGAAGGAGGAAATAAGGAAGGAAGGAAGGAAGGAAGGAAGGAAGGAAGGAAGGAAGGAAGGAAGGAAGGAAGGAAGGAGAAAAAAGAAGTAGGGAAGGAAGGAAGGAAGGAAGGAAGGAAGGAAGGAAGGAAGGAAGGAAGGAAGGAAGGAAGGAAGGAAGGGGGAGGGGAAAAAGAAAGTAGTAAGGAAGGAAGAAAGGAAGGAAGGAAGGAAGGAAGGAAGGAGAAAAAGAAGTAGGGAAGGAAGGAAGGAAGGAAGGAAGGAAGGAAGGAAGGAAGGAAGGAAGGAAGGAAGGAAGGAAGGAAGGAAGGAAGGAAGGAAGGAAGGAAGGAAGGAAGGAAGGAAGGAAGGAAGGAAGGAAGGAAGGAAGGAAGAAGGAAGGGGAAAAGAAGGAAGGAAGGAAGGAAGGAAGGAAGGAAGGAAGGAAGGAGGAATGGAAGGAAGGAAGGAAGGAAGGAAGGAAGGAAGGAAGGAAGGAAGGAAGGAAGGAAGGAAGGAAGGAAGGAAGGAAGGAAGGAAGGAAGGAAGGAAGGAAGGGGAAAAGAAGGAAGGAAGGAAGGAAGGAAGGAAGGAAGGAAGGAAGGAAGGAAGGAAGGAAGGAAGGAAGGGGAAAAAGAAGGAAGGAAGGAAAGGAGGAATGGAAGGAGGGAAGGAAGGAAGGAAGGAAGGAAGGAAGGAAGGAAGGAAGGAAGGAAGGAAGGAAGGAAGGAGAAATAGGAAGGAAGGAAGGAAGGAAGGAAGGAAGGAAGGAAGGAAGGAAGGAAGGAAGGAAGGAAGGGGGAAATAAGGAAGGAAGGAAGGAAGGAGGAAGGAAGGAAGGAAGGAAGGAAGGAGGGGAAAAGAAGGAAGGAAGGAAGGAGGAATGGAAGGAGGGAAGGAGGAAGGAAGGAAGGAAGGAAGGAAAGGAAGGAAGGAAGGAAGGAAGGAAGGAAGGAAGGAAGGAAGGAAGGAAGGAAGGAAGGAAGGAAGGAAGGAAGGAAGGAGGAAAATAAGGAAGGAAGGAAGGAAGGAAGGAAGGAAGGAAGGAAGGAAGGAAGGAAGGAAGGAAGGAAGGGGGAAAAAGAAGGAAGGAAGGAAAGGAGGAAATGGAAGGAGGGAAGGAGGGAAAGAAGGAAGGAAGGAAGGAAGGAAGGAAGGAAGGAAGGAAGGAAGGAAGGAAGGAAGGAAGGAAGGAAGGAAGGAAGGGAAGGAAGGAAGGAAGGAAGGAAGGGAAGGAAGGAAGGAAGAGGAAGGAAGGAAGGAAGGAAGGAAGGAAGGAAGGAAGGGGGAAAAAGAAGGAAGAAGAAAGGAGGAAATGGAAGGAAGGAAGGAAGGAAGGAAGGAAGGAAGGAAAAGAAGGAAGGAGGGAAAAGAAGGAAGGAAGAAGGAAGGAAGGAAGGAAGGAAGGAAGGAAGGAAGGAAGGAAGGAAGGAAGGAAGGAAGGAAGGGAAAAAAGAAGGAAGGAAGGGAAGGAAGGAAGGAAGAAGGAAGGAAGGAAGGAAGGAAGGAAGGAAGGAAGGAAGACGGAAGGAAGGAAGGAGGAAGGAAGGAAGGAAGGAAGGAAGGAAGGAAGAAGGAAGGAAGGAAGGAAGGAAGGAAGGAAGGAAGGAAGGAGGAAGGAAGGAAGGAAGGAAGGAAGGAAGGAAGGAAGGAAGAAGGAAGGAAGGAAGGAAGGAAGGAAGGAAGGAGGAAGGAAGGAAGAAGGAAGAAGAGGGAAAAGAAGGAAGAGAGGAAGGAAGGAAGGAAGGAAGGAAGGAAGGAAGGAAGGAAGGAAGGAAGGAAGGAAGGAAGGAAGGAAGGGAGGAAAGAAGGAAGGAAGGAAGGAAGGAAGGAAGGAAGGAAGGAAGGAAGGAAGGAAGGAAGGAAGGAAGAGAAGGAAGGAAGGAAGGAAGGAAAGGAAGGGAAGGAAGGAAGGAAGGAAGGAAGGAAGGGAAGGAAGGAAGGAAGGAAGGAAGGAAGGAGGAAGGAAGGAAGGAAGGAAGGAAAGGAAGGAAGGAAGGAAGAAGGAAAGGAAGGAAGGAAGGGAAGGAAGGAAGGAAGGAAGGAAGGAAGGAAGGAAGGAAGGGGAAAAAGAAGGAAGGAAGGAAGGAAGGGGAAAAAGAAGGAAGGAAGGAAAGGAAGGAAATGGAAGGAAGGAAGGAAGGAAGGAAGGAAGGAAGGAAGAAGGAAGGAAGGAAGGAAGGAAGGAAGGAAGGAAGGAAGGAAGGAAAAGGAAGGAAGGGGGGAAAGAAGAAGGAAGGAAGGAAGGAAGGAAGGAAGGAAGGAAGGAAGGAAGAAGGAAGGATGGAGGGGAAAAGGAAGGAAGGAAGGGAAGGAAGGAAGGAAGGAAGGAAGGAAGGAAGGAAGGAAGGAAGGAAGGAAGGAAGGAAGGAAGGAAGAGGAAAAGGAAGGAAGGAAGGAAGGAAGGAAGGAAGGAGGAAGGAAGGAAGGAAGGAAGGAAGGAAGGAAGGAAGGAAGGAGAAGACGGAAGAAGGAAGGAAGGAAGGAGGAAATGAAGGAAGGAAGGAAGGAAGGAAGGAAGGAAGGAAGGAAGGAAGGAAGGAAGGAAGGAAGACGGAAAGGAAGGAAGGAAGGGGAAAAGAAGAAGGAGAAGGAAGGAAGGAATGGAAGGAAGGAAGGAAGGAAGGAAGGAAGGAAGGAAGGAGAAGGGGAAAGAAGGAAGGAAGGAAAGGAGGAAATGGAAGGAGGGAAG